>NC_080163.1:64682548-64982548 GCF_950295315.1 Erinaceus europaeus | reverse complement strand
TCCCCCTACTCTGTACCTTTTGATGGGTGAGTTTAAGCCATTGACATTTATTGATATTATGGATTTAGTGTATTATAGTGCCATCGTTCAAAAAAAATTTTGTTTGCTCTGATATATTGCAAGTATTATAGTGATGTTTTTGTTTATAAGAGGTCTTTTAGAACCTCTTTCAGGGCCAGTTTGGTGATGGTTGCCTCCTTTAACTATTGTTTGTCTAAGAAGGTTTTGATCCCTCCATCTAGTTTGAATGAAAGTCTAGCAGGATATATTATCTTTGGTTGAAACCCTTTTTCATTCAGGACTCGATAGATATCTTGCCATTCTTTTCTGGCTTTTAGAGTTTGAGGGAGAAGTCTGCAGATAATCTTATGGGTTTTCCCCTGTATGTGACTTTTTGTTTTTCTCTTGCAGCCTTTAGGATCCTTTCTTTATCCTTACTCCTTCTCATTGTGACTATGATATGTCTTGGTGTCTGTAGGTATGGGTTGATTCTGTTTGGAACTCTCTGGACCTCCTGAATCTTGACATCCTTTCTGTTATTCAGGTCTGGGAAGTTTTCTTCTATTATTTCCTCTAGAATATTTCCTTCCCCTTCCTCTCTTTCTTCCTCTGACAGGCCAATTATACGAATGTTACTTCTTTTGAGATCATCCCATATGTCTTTGTTGTTGTTTTCAGTGTCTCTCAATCTCTTTTTGAGCTCTTTCACCTCTTTCTTAGTTTTCTCTAACTCATCCTGTCTGACTAATTCTGTTTTCTGCTTCTGTTAGTCTGCTTTCCCTTCCCTCAACTTCTTCTGTTCAGCTATTTCGGCTTTCAGTTCTCTGATTGCCTCAAGATAATCAGTATTTTCCTTGGTGGTCTCAACTGTTGTTTCCCTAATACTGCCATTCCTTTCCTCCAATGTTGTTTTCATTTCTGTGATTAATAAGTTTATTATTGCTTGCATACTTTTCTTATATATGGTTACTTCTGGCTAATTTATAGTTTCTTTTGGGCTCTTGTCTTCATTCATTGGAGTCGCAGTTTATTTGTTTTTGATCTACCCATTTTTTGATTTATGTGTTTCTTATTTTTATGTTCTGTTGTTCCTCAGTTGTTGTGTTTTGAGTACAAGCAACATTGTACTAAATACATTGATGACAAATGCAATCACCAACCTCAGGAATTACAGTAGCAACTGAAGCAAGGATTGAAGCAGTTTATTCACTACCAGTTAGCCCAATAATGTCTCCAGTCCGTGAAAAAATAGCAACCAAGTCCAAGTGAAGAAGAAAGAGAAAGGAAAGAAGGTATAGCAAGAATAGACAATTATGCAAATCTACTATCCACTGTATATTCTAGGGGTAGCAAGAGAAGAATGGGAAGTAGAGCAGAGATACACACAGAGAGTCCACTCTGAGTCAGATTTCTTCCCCAAAATAATTCACAAATTCAGAAGGACAAAGAAGAAGGAAGAAGTGTATGATAAGATAAAAAAAAGAAACAAAAGAGAGAAAAGAGAAAAGATAAGAAAAAGAGCTCTAATTAAAGAGTAGTGAAAGGAAAGTTTTTTTAATTGACTGCTTTATTTTTTATTTTATTATTTTTTTAATTAGCTAGGAAGAGGAAGAAGGGGAGAACCTGTAGAGGAGGTAGGAGTAAGGAGACATGTTCCTCTCACAATAGATAAGATGCCCACTACCCTAGCAATGAAAGATACCCTAAGAGTTAATTCTGGTCAACCTAAGGGGGGGAGATATATGCCTTTATATAATATTAATAATAAAATAGAGCAGGGTAAAAAACCCTGACCCAGATTGCCTCAAGCCTCCTGAGCAGAGGCAGCTGATTGTTAAGAAAGAGAAAAAAAAAAAAAAACCTCAGGACTAGACAAGGATAGCAGGAATAGACAGTTATGCAAATCTACTATCCACTGTATATTCTAGGGGTAGCTAAAGGAGAAATGGAAGTTGAGCAGAGATACATACAGAGAGAGTTCACTCTGAGTCAGATTTCTTCCCCAAAATAATTTCCAAACGTGTATCAGTGAATTCAGAAAGCTGAAGGATTAAGGAAGAAAGGATGAAAAGAATGATAAAAAGAAGAAAAAAGAGAGAAAAAAGAAAGGATAAGAAAAAGAACAGTAATAAAAGAGCAGTGAAAGGAAAGAGTTATTTATTTATTTTTTATTATTTAATTAGCTATATGGGGTGGGGGAGGGAGAGAATGGGTAGGGGCGGTAGGAAAAGTGAGACAAGTTATTTTAGCAGTGACTAAGTCACCCGATCCCCTAGCAATGGACAATACACTAAGAGTTAATTCTGGTCAACCTGAAGGAGAGGGGAAAGGGGTACATGTTTATCTTGTATTAATAGACAGGGCAGAGTGAATAACCTGCCCTGTCTTCAGTTTGGATGGCTCCAGATTGCCTCGGACCCCCTGAGAAGCTGGTTGGCTGCTTAGAAAGAAAAAAAGCCAAAGGTTTCAGAAGGGAATAGACTTAGAATGAATGACACCCCCTGGTGGGACAGGAATCTTGGTAGACAAAGAAGCTGCAGGGGAGCCTGCTAGGAGCTGGTCCCCAGGGACTGGTTATGGGGGGGGTAAGGGGGTGTGCTTTGGGAATAATAATTTAAAAGAAAAAATTTTTTTCCTTTCTTTTTACTCTATTTTTTAACCCAAATTAAGTTATAGTCACCTCCTTGGTGTCACCGCTAGGACCCTTTATTGACTGGCATACAAAAGGCAGAAAATCCTACTGTTTCCAGTTGATATGGTCGGAGCTCAAGCCACTAGCAGGCTTCTCAGTCCACCATCTTCTGGGAACCCCTGTTTTGGTGATTCTAAGTGTTTCTGGTTCCAGATAAATGATTGTAATTTTTGTTCTATTCATTTAAAGAAGCTTGGTGGAACTTTGATGGGTATCACATTAAATTTATATATGACTCTGGAAAGAATATTCATTTTGATGATATTAATTCTTCCAATCCATGAGCATGGGATGTCTTTCCATTTGTTGGTATCATTTTCTATTTCTTTTAGTAGTGACTCATAGTTTTCAGTATACAAGTATTTCTCTTCTTTGGTCAGCTTTATTCCTAGGTGTTTTACTGATTTTGCTGTAACAGTGAATGGAAGTGATTTCTGGATATCCTCTTCTTCAGACTTAGTGTTTGCATAAAGAGATGTCACTGATTTTTGTACATTGATTTTGTAATTTGACACCTTGCTATATTGCCTAATAACTTCAATTAGTTTTCTGCTGGATACTTTAGGTTTCTCTATGTATACTATCATATCATCTGCAAATAGTGTGAGCTTGACTTCCTCCCTTCCAGTCTGTATTCCTTTGATTCCTTTCTCTTGCCTGATTGCTATGGCAAGGACTTCCAATACTATGTTGAAGAATAATGGAGATAATGGACAGCCCTGTTTAGTCCGTGATCTGAGGGGGAATTCTTTCAGCTTCTTTCCATTGAGTATGATGTTGGCTGTAGGTTTGCTATATATGGACTCCACTATCTTAAGGAATTTCCCGTCTATTCCCATTTTTTATAGTGTTTTGAGCAGGAATGGGTGTTGGGTTTTTATCAAAGGCTTTCTCTGCATCTATTGAGATAATCCTGGAGTTTTTGGTTTTGCTTTTATTGATGTGGTGAATAACATTGATTGTCTTACATATGTGGAACCAGCCTTGCATTCCTGAGATAAATCCCACTTGGTCATGATAAACAATCTTTTTTTTTTTTTTTTTTTTGATATACTGTGGTATTTGGTTGGCCATGACCTTGTTTAATATTTTGTAATCTATGTTCATCAAAGTTATTGGTCTGTAGTTTTCCTTTTTTGTTTGTCCCTGTCTGCTTTTGGTATCAGTGTGATGTTGGCTTCACAGAAGGTGGAAAGGAGTGTTCCTGTTTCTTTGATATTGTGAAAGAGCTTTAAAAGTATAGGTATTAACTGTTTCCTGAAGGTTTTGTAGAATTTATTTGTAAAACCATTTGGTCCAGGGCTTTTATTGTTAGGAAGATTCTTAATAACTGTTTAATTTCTTTCTCTGTGATTGGTGTATTTAGGTTTTTTACTTCTTCTTGGTTTGGGTTTGGAAGGGTATATGTTTCTAGGAATTCTTCCATTTCTTCCAGAGTCTCTACCTTGGTGGTGTATAACTCTTCATAAAATTTTCACGTGATTTTATGGATTTCTGTGGTGTCAGTTGTGATATCTCCTCTATAGTTTACAATTCTATTTACTTGAGTCTTCTCCCTTCCCCCCCTTTTTTTAGTGAGTCTGGCTAGGGGTTTGTCAATCTTGTTTACTTTTTCAAAGAACCAACATTTGGCTTCATTGATCTTTTGTATGGTTCTCTTATTTTCGATGCTGTTTATTTCTATTCTAATTTTATTGATTTTAGTCCTTCTGGTTGCTTTAGGGTTCCTTTGTTTGAAAAGAATATGTATTCCAGTTTTTTTGGGGTGAATAACTCTAAAAATGTCCAGGAAGTCTAGTCTGTCCATCTTTTCTTTTAATTCTATTGCTTCTTTGTTGATTCTCTGCTGTGTTGATCTAAGTGTGAGAGTGGAGTGTTGAAGTCTCCCACTATTACTGTGTTATTATTGATGTATTTTTGTAGTTCTCTCAGTAGATGTTGATTGTCAGGCATTAAGCCAGCTCCACCTGCTCCACCCTGCACTGTCAATACTATGGCCTATTTACATAATCATTGTTTTGCATAAAATATCCCCACCCATTCCATTCCTTTGATCTATCTTCTTCAAGACCTGCTCTGTCTGCAGGGAAACATTAATCCCACCAGTTAAAACCATTGCAACAGCTGCTAAGGAAGTATATACCTTCCCAATCTGCCTTTGCCTTTTTCCATCCTCTTTCCTAGCCATTTCCATTTCCAACTTGCCACTTACATTTCTATCCTATAAAAGCATTGTCTCTGATCAATAAAGGCTGCATTACCTCGTGCCAAGTGTTTAGTTCCTGAATCATCTATCTCCCATGTTGTTGAGTGAGTAGCAGCCCAGGCTGCCTCTGGTTGAATTCTCTCCAACCCATAAGAGTACACACCCGGGAAGATGCAACCCCATGCTAGCCCGGCATTTGATGTATTTGGAATGGCCCTCATTGGGTATATAGGTATTAGTAATTGTTAAATCTTCTTGGTTGATTGATCCTCTAATCATTACATAATGGCCTTGCCTATCTTTTATTACTTTATTTAATTTAAAGTCTATTGTGTCAGAGATGAGAGTGGCTATCCCTGCCTTTTTTTGGTGGTCCATTAACCTGTATGATAGTTTTCCATCCTTTCACTTTAAGTCTGTGTTTGTCTTGTTGGGTCAGGTGGGACTCTTGCATGCAGCATATGGTTGGGTTGTGTTTTCTGATCCATCCTCCCAATCTGTGCCTTTTAATGGGTGAGTTTAAGCCATTGACATTTATTGATATTATGAATTTAAGGTATTGCACTGCCATTATTCAACAACTCATTATTTGCTCTGATATACTGCAAGTATTATGGTGATGCTCTTGTTTATAAGAGGTCTTTTAGAACCTCATTCAGGGCAGACTTGGTGATGGTTGCCTCCTTTAACTGTTGTCTGTCTGAGAAGGTTTTGATCCCTCCATCTAGTTTGAATGAAAGTCTGGCAGGATATATTATCCTTGGCTGAAACCCTTTTTCATTCAGGGCTCGATAGATATCTTGCCATTCTCTTTTGGCTTTTAGAGTTTGAGTGGAGAAGTCTGCAGATAATCTTATGGGTTTTCCCCTGTATTTGACTTTTTGTTTTTCTCTTGCAGCCTTTAGGATCCTTTCTTTATCCTTGTTTCTTTTCATTGTAACTGTGGTGTGTCTTGGTGTCTGTAGGTCTGGGTTGATTCTGTTTGGGACTCTCTAGGCCTCTTGAATATTAATGTTCTTTCAGTTGTTTGTGGCTGGATTTTTCCTCTATTTTTTCCTCTATGATGCATTCTTTCCCTTCTTTCTTCCTCTGGTGGGCCAATTATGTGAATGTTACTTCTTTTAAGATCATCCAATATGTCTCCGTCATTTTCAGTCTCTTTTTTATTTAGTTGGATTACGTCCTTCTTAGTTTTCTCTAACTCATTATCTGCCTGGCTAATTCTATTTTCTCCTTCTGTTAATCTGCTTTAACTTCCCAATCCTTCCTTCAGTTATTTTTTTAGCTTGTTCTGTTAGCTGTCCTTTTAGCTAAGCTATTTCAGCTTTCAATTCTCTAATTACCTCAAAGTAGCTATTATTTTTCTTGAAGGTATAATCTGTTGGTTCCCTATTTCTGATAGCCCTTTCCTCAATGGCTGTCCTCATTTCTGTGATTAATAGTTTAATTATTGTTTGAATATCTTCATTATTTATAGGTGTTTCTGGCTTACTTGGAATTTTTTCTAGGCTTCTGTCCTGATTCATTGCCATAGTTGATTTAGTTGCTTTTGATTTGAATATATATATATATATATATTTCTATCTATATATATATTGTTTACTTTACTGGGGAATTAATGTTTTACATTTGACAGTAAATACAATAGTTTGTACCTGCATAACATTTTCCAGTTTTCCATATAACAATACAACCCCCCCTAGGTACTCTGTCATCCTTTTTGGACCTGCATTCTCCCCCACTGCCCACCCCAGAGTTTTTTAGTTTGGTGCAGTACACCAACTTCAGTTCAGTTTCTACTTTTGTTTTTTCTTCTGAGCTTGTTTTTCAACTTCTGCCTGAGAGTGAGATCATACCATATTCATCCTTCTGTTTCTGTTTTACTTCACATGATTGCTTCAAGAGTCATACAAGATTGGCTGAAAATAGTGACGTCACCGTTTTTTATAATTGAGTAGTATTCCATTGTGTAGATATACCACAACTTGCTCAGCCACTCATCTGTTGTTGGACATCTGGGTTGCTTCCAGGTTTTGGCTATTACAAACTGTGCTGCTAAGAACATATGTGTATACAGAACTTTTTGGATGGGTGTATTGGGCTCCTTAGGATATATCCTCAGGAGAGGAATTGCCAGTTCATAGGGTAGATCCATTTCTAGCCTTTGGAGAGTTCTCCATACTGTTCTCCACAGAGGTTGGACTAATTTGCATTCCTACCAGCAGGTCAGGAGGGTTCCTTTGACCCCACAACCTCTCCAGCATTTGCTGCTGTTACCTTTTGTGATGTATGACATTCTCACAGGAGTGAAATGATATCTCATTATTGTCTTTATTTGCATTTCTCTAACAATCAAAGATTTGGAGCATTTTTTCATGTGTTTCTTGGCCTCTCAGACCTCTTCTGTGGTGAATATTCTGTCCATGTCCTCTCCCCATTTTTGGATGGGGTTGTTTGTTTTCTTGTTGAGTTTGGCAAGCTCTTTATATATTTTGGCTATTAACCTCTTATCTGATGTCTGGCATGTAAAGATCATCTCCCATTTTGTGAGGGGTCTATTGTTTTGGGTAGTGGTTTCTTTTGTTGTGCAGAAGCTATTTAACTTTATATAGTCCCATAAGTTTATGCTTGCCTTAGTCTTCTTTGTAATTGGATTCATTTCCTTGAAGATGTCTTTAAAATTTATGTGGAAAAGAGTTCTGCCACTGTTTTCCTCTAAGTATCTGAGATTTTCTGGTCTAACATCCATGTCCTTGATACACTTGGTTCGGTTTCATTCTTCTGCATGTTTCAGCCCATTTTTTTCCAACACCATTTGTTGAAGAGACTCTGCTTTCCCCATTTAATAGTCTGGGCACCTTGGTCAAAGATTAGATGTCCATAGGTATGGGGGATTACTTTTGAGCTCTCAGTTCTATTCCACTGGTCAATGTATCTAATCATGTTCCAGTACCAAGCAATTTATATAACAATGGCCCTATAATAAGATTTGATATCTAGGAGTTGATGCCTCCAGTTCTGTTCTTTCTTCTCAGATTGTTTTGTCAATTCGAGGTCTTTTCTAGTTCCAGATAAACATTTATAGTATTTGTTCTATTCCCCTAAAAATGTGGTTGGGATCTTGATGGGCATAGCATTAAATTTGTATATGGCTCGAGGTAGTAGTATATTCATTTTGATGTTAATTCTTCCAGCCCATGAACATTGAGTATCTTTCCACTTCTTTATGTCTTTTTCTATTTCCTTGAGTAATGACTCATAATTTTCAGTATACAAGTCTTTCACTTTTTTGTTTAGGTTTACTTCTAGATATTTTATTGTTTTTGTTGCTATAGTAAAAGGAATTAATTTCTGGATTTCAACTTCTTCTAACTTAGTGTTTGCATAAAGGAATGCCACTGACTT
Organism: Erinaceus europaeus; assembly: GCF_950295315.1. Classification (NCBI taxonomy): domain Eukaryota; kingdom Metazoa; phylum Chordata; class Mammalia; order Eulipotyphla; family Erinaceidae; genus Erinaceus; species Erinaceus europaeus. The sequence continues at coordinate 64,974,245 of NC_080163.1, read as the reverse complement.
TTAAATGTTGATTTGTAGCCTGACACCTTACTGTATTGCCTAAAGATTTCCAAAAGCTTCTTGCTGGATTCCTTAGGTTTTTCTATGTATACTATTCATGTCATCTGCAAATAGGGAGAGTTTGACTTCTTCTCTTCCAATTTGTATGTCTTTAATTCCTTGCTCCTGCCTGATTGCTATGGCAAGAACTTCAAACACTATGCTGAATAGTAATGGTGATATTGGGCAGCCCTATCTAGTACCTGATCTGAGGGGAAATGCTTCCAGTTTTTCACCATAGAGTATGATGTTGGCTGTAGGCTTGCTATATATAGACTCCACTATCTTCAGCCATTTTCCATCTATTCCCATTTTTTGTAGTGTGTTGATCATAAAGGGATGTTGTATTTTGTCAAAGGTTTTCTCTGCATCTATTGATATGACTATGTGGTTTTTGGTCTTGCTTTTATTGATGTGGTGGATCACGTTGATTGATTTACATATATTAAACCAACCTTGTATCCCTGGGACAAACCCCACTTAGTCATGATGAACAATCTTTTTACTATACTGCTGTAGCTGGTTGGATAGAAATTTGTCCAATATTTTAGCATCTATGTTCATCAGGGATATTGGTCTGTAGTTTTCTTTTTTGTTTGTATCCCTGTCTGCTTATGGCATCAAAGTGATGTTGGCTTCATAGAATCTGGAAGGGAGTATTCAGGCTTCTTCAATGTTCTGGAAGACTTAAAAGTAGAGTATTGTAGAATTCATTTGTAAAACCATCTGGGACAGGACTTTTTATTCTTGGGAAGGTTTTTGATAACTGTTTCAATTTTGTTGGCTGGTTGGCTGTGATGGGCCTGTTCTTATTATCTAGTTCCTCTTTATTTATTTATTTTATTTTGGAAGTTCCTAGGTATCTAGGAAATTGTCCATTTCTTCCAGGCTCTCCACCTTGCTGGCATATATTTGTTTATAGAAGCCTCACATGATATGTTGAATTTCTGTGGTGTCTGTTGTGATATCTCCTCTTTCATTTATGATCTGATTTAATTGGTTCTTCTCCCTTTTTTGTTTTGTGAGTCTGGCTAAAGGTTTGTTGATTTTGTTCACTCTTCGAATAACCTACATTTATTTTCATTGATCTTTTGTATGGTGTTCTTATTTTCAATGTTATTTATTTTTGCCCTAACTTTAGTTTTTCTGTCCTTCTTGTTTCTTTAGGGTTCTTTTATTCTTCTTCTTCCAGGTCTTTAAGATGTGCAATCAGGCTGTGTATTTGTGCTTTTTCTTGTTTCCCAATGTGTACTTTCATGGCTATGAAATTCCCTGTCAGTATGCTTTAACTGTGTCCCAAATATTTTGATAGCTTGTGTTTTCATTTTCGCTGAACTCTTGAAACATTTTGATTTCTTCTGTTATTTCCTCTTTGAGCCAGTAGTTGTTAATCAGTGTCCTGTTGATTTCCCTCATTTTGGGACATTACTAATATTTTTTGATTGCTAAGTGTTAGTTGAATTCCACTGTGGTCTGAGAAGATGCTTTGGATTATTTCACTGTTCTTGAATTTGCTGATGCTGTCTCTGTGGCCCAACATATGGTTTGTCCTTGAGGATGACCCATGTGGACTTGAGTAGAATGTGTATTCCAGTTTCTTGGTATGAATGACTCTGAAAATGTCCACTGTTTTTAGTTTATCTATCTCCTCATTTATCTCCCTCATTTCTTTATGATTTTCTGCCTGGATGATCTGTCAAGTTGAAAGACTGTTGTTGAAGTCCCCATTATTACTGTGTTGCTGTTAATATATTTCTGTAGCTCTTTCAGTAGATGTTTGAGGTATTTAGATGGCTTCTCATTGGGTGCATAGATGTTAAAAATTGTTACGTCCTCTTGATTGACTGATCCTCTGAGCATTAAGTAATGTCCATCCATATATTTTTTAATTTAGTTATTTTAAAGTCTATCATGTCAGATATAAGAATAGCTGTCCCTGCCCTTTTTTGTGGGCCATTGGCTTGTATTATAGCTTTCTATCCTTCACTTTGAGTCTGTGTTTTTCTTGTTGAGTTAGTTGAGTTTCCTGTAGACAGCATATTGTTGAGTTATGTTTTCTGGTCCATCGTCCTATTCTGTGCCTTTTAATAGGTGAATTCAGGCCATTGACATTTATTGATATGAAATATTGAAGATATTTTGATGCCATTCTTGTAGATTTTTAGAGTTTTCTGATATATGGCATATTTATGGTGGTCTGACTGTTTATAGGAGACCTTTCAGCACTTCTTTGAGGGAAGGCTTGGTGATAGTTGATTCTTTCAATTGTTTGAGGTTTTGATACCTCCATCTAGTCTGAATGACAGTCTAGCAGGATACAGTAGTCTTGGTTGAAAGCCTTTCTCATTGAGCACTTGATAGATATCTTTCCATTCTCTTCTGACCTGTAGTGTTTGTTTGGAAAAGTCTGCTTCTAATCATACGGGTTTTCCTCTGTAGGTGACTCTTTTTTTTTTTCTCTTGCAGCCTTCAGAATTCTTTCTTTATCCTTATTCCTTTCCATTCTAAATATTATGTGTCTTGATGTCTTTATGTCTGGGTTAATTCTGTTTGGGGCCCTCTGGGCTTCTTGAATCTTTATGTCTTATATGTTTTCCATATTAGAGAATTTCTCAGCTACTATGTCCTGATGAATGCTTTCTTCCCCTCCCTCTCTTTCTTTCACTGGTAAGCCAATAATGTGTATATTATTTCTTTTGAAGTCATCCCATAGGTCTCTGTTGTTGCTTTTAGTATTTCTTAATCTCTTTTTGAGATTGCTTACTTCTTTTTTAATTGTCTAATTCATCCTTTATTTTGCTAATTCTGTCTCAGGCTCATTTATTCTATTCTCTCTTCCTCGTACTGTTTTCTGGAGTTCATCTCTTTTGTTACCCTGTTCTGATACTGTTTTACTTTGTTCAGCTAGTTGTATTCTTAGCTCAGCTATTTCAGCTTTCAGCTCTCTAGTAACCTGCAGATAATTGGTGTTTACTTCCAGAGTCTCATTTGTTGTTTCTGCATTTCTGATGACAATTATTTCAAACTCCTTACTCAATCCTGTGACTATTTCCTTAACAAGTGTTTGGATGTTGACCTCATTATCTTGTGCTTCAACCATTGGGAGGCTTTTAGCTGTACTCTTGTCCAGTTTCATTTCTCCAGTATTTCTTATTGTTGGTTTAACTATTCTATATAGTATGTTTTGAGGTTGCTCTCTCAGTATTATCCAAATTACTGATCACTCTTGCCTGGATTGTCTAAGTAAGGTACTTAAACTGTTCACAGTTGTGGAAATTAACAGTTGTTTTAATATTATTTTAATGCCTGAGTTGGAGCACAATGTGTTTTAAAGCCTCTTTTTATTTTTTTTCTTCCCTGTAGGCTATGGGAGCCTGAGGGCTTTTAAACTATAAGTAGGCTTCTTAGCCTAATCACTCACTCCTGACCAAGAGATATAGCAGGGTGGGGCAGAGATAATACAGTAGTTATGCAAAGAGACTCTCACACCCCAAGGATCCTCTGCCAAGCCAGTCAGCACTGCTGGGCTCTGTGATTTTCTGAACAAGTCCTATTTATAGTCTGTAGGTTCTGAAGCAACTATTCACTATGTTCCCATCAGGAGAACAACATGGAAAGACTCCCACCACACAGCCCCACTGCTAGGCCTTCAAGTTGTAGATCTTCTCCTGAGTTTACTAGTTAGTTCTCTGTCCCCTGATGTCAGCACTGGGCCTCTGCCTGTTGCTCCAGCCTCTGAGGGCAGTAGCAATGGAGACTTACAGTTGCATTTGATGAGTCTTAGGTAGTCTTTTCCCTTCACCAGTCTTTTTGTTGATAAAACAGACTGGAGGTGATTCCTCAACTGGTAAACTGTGGGACTGTTACCAGCCACTTAATCTCTCCATAGGCTCCTCTCTCAGGAACCACACTTATTTGCACTCACCAGTCATTTGGTGTGTTCCTGAAGTTATTGTAGTCCTGCCTTGTTGCGGTCCAAGATGATCTCCTTTGGTATACTTAGTTGACCCCTGACTATATATTTTTATTGGTATGTTTTGCATTTTTATGCTTTGGCTATTTACAACAACTGAGAAGTTGTTGTGTTGTGTGAGGAAAAGCTCCAGTCAACCAAGGGCGTCTTACGAGGTCTCCAACCTCAGAAAATACAACAATAACAACAGAAGTGACGAATGGTGCAGTTCACCAAAGCTTATTACCTACAGAAACTCTCCCCACCAAAAACAGTGGAACCAATGGCAAAAACAAAGCCGCAGTAATAGCAGAAAAACATATAAAGCAAGAACGACAATTAAATAAATTCACTATCACGCATAAATTTAAGAGACTGTGGGAAGAGAGACAAGATAAAGGAAAGGAGATGTAGTTAAATAAGAACCTCTCTATGTCAGAATTCTTACATAATATAGATCACAAATAAGCACAAGTTTATACAGCAGATACAGGAGCAAAAGCTAAGATTTTTGAAAACCAAGAGAAGGAAAGGAAACAAGAGAGTGAAAGAGAAAAACAAATTCTCATGCCTGAGGCTTTGAAGTCCCCCACAACACCATAAGCCAGAGCTGTTTAGTGCTCTGGTTAAAAAAAAAAAAAAAAGTGAAGTTCCAGTTTCTTGTCTTTGATCTGAAGTAAAAGTCATACCATAGTATTTCAATTACTTGGAGATAAAAATCTGTGTCAATAGCACTCATGTCATTTCCCAAAATTAAAATAGTAAGTTCAGTAAATACCAACCAAAGATTATGTCACTAACGTGGTGTATTATTTGCTTGTTAATTGCACTGATTTATAGCAATGTGGACCTAATAGCTGTTGTGAGCCCAGGACTTGTACGCTGAGACATGGAGCACAGTGTGGTGGAGGAGTATGTTGTAGGCCAGACTGCCAAGTAAGATTTAAATGTATTAATACCTTTCAAGTAATAATGAATCATATCTGGGATACTTTTATTTGTGTGTGTTGGACATATGCTTTTATTTCTTTTAAACAGTTTTTATTAGTGATTTACAAAGCAATACATTTTCAGGAGTATAGTTTTGTATGTGTGTGTGTGTATGTGTGTGTGTGTGTGTGTGAGTGAGTGTGTGTATTTAAGTTACTGCACCCACCAGCAGAATTCTCCACCACCCTCCAAACCTTCAGCCTCCATCCCAACTCCTCTTAGCCGCCATAATTCTTATAAAGTCTGAGACAGTTTGGCTCCTTTTTTAAAAAAAAAAATTATTTATTTTCCCTTTTGTTGCCCTTGTTGTCTTTTTTATTGTTGTTTTAGTTATTATTGTTGTTATTGATGTCGTCATTGTTGGATAGGACAGAGAGAAAGGGAAAGAGGAGGGGGAAGACAGAGAGGGGGAGAGAAAGACAGACACCTGCAGACCTGCTTCACCGCCTGTGAAGCGACTCCCCAGCAGGTGGGGAGCCTGAGGCCCGAACTGGGATCTTTCTACCAGTCCTTGTGCTTTGTGACACGGGCGCTTAACCCGACACACTACCGCCCGACTCCCAAGTTTAGCTCCTTTTTGCATGTTCATTTGCTTTAGTTATCCACACTGAGTTTAGATGAAACCATTGTAGTTGTCTTTTACCTCTTTATTACAATAATCACCTCTATTTCCATCCTGTCTGGGATACTTTTGGAACACTTAGGTCTATAACAGAAAGTGAAAATAAATGCCACTTCAAATAAAGAAAAATTACTAAATTCAATCCCATGTTTCTGACTGTATGAACTTAGTTGCATGTTGAGATCTCCTAATTCCAATATTCTTCTTGTCCTTCCCCTTCCAGTTCCTCCTTCTCCTCCTCTTCCTCCTCCTTTTTTTGTTTCCTCTTCCTCTCCTCCTCTCATTCTTCTGCTCATTCTTCTCCTTCTTCTTCTTTCATTTTCTCTTCTTCTGCTTCTCCTCTTCTCCTTTTTTTCAAATCATTTTATTGGGGGAAGGGTAATAATGGTTTACAAACAGTTGTTGGCATATAGGTACATTAAAAATATATTTAAATTATTTATTTTTATTGTCTTTATTTATTGGATAGAGACAGCCAGAAATTGAGAGAGGAAGGGGAGGTAGAAGGGGAAACAGACAGAGAGACACCTGCAGACTTGCTTTACCACTTGTGAGGTTTTCTTCTGCAGGTGGGGACCAGGGTTTTGAACCCGAGCTGTTGCACATTGTAACTTGTGTGCTAAACCAGGTACATCACCACCCAACCCCCCCCTCAATTTTAAAAAAATCTCCCTTTCATAGGGATTTATATACCACTTCCACCACCAAACTAAATTGCTCTTCACCAGAGTGTACTGGGTACCCGTGCTCACGCCCCATCCCCTTCACTGCCCTCTAGTCCAGAGTCCTTTACGGAAACACGTTCCATTCAGTAGAAGCTTCACCCTGTGTTGCTTAAATGTTTTTTGTTATCATCTTTATTTATTTATTGGATAGAGGCAGCCATAAATTGAGAGGGAGGAGAGTGACAGAGGAGACAGACACCTGCAGTACTGCTTCACCTCTCACAAAGCTTTTCCCCTGCAGGTGAGGACCAGAGACTCAAACCTAGGTCCTTGTGTATTGTATGTACATTCATCCAGGTGCACCCACACCTGCCCCTTTCCTGTGTTTCTCTTTCCTTTCCCTGTTTCTCAATATCACCTGTAGATGAGAGCATCTGGTCTTTGTCCTCTTTCTGTAAAGTTAATCTTTGATCTGATCTGATGCTGTTGTTTTAAAAATATTTTTTACTTATGGTTTTTATTATCTATTTATTGGATAAAGAAAGAGAGAAACTGAGAAGTAATAAGGAGACAGAGAAGGAGAAAGATAGACACCTGCAGCACTGCTTTACTACTTGAGAAGCTTTCCCCCTACAGGTGGTGACTGGGGGCTTGATCCTGGGTCCTTATGCATCCTAATATGTGCACTAAGCCAGGTACACCACACCCTACCACTTAAAATCTTAATTGAGAACAATTATAGGAATTTTCAGCACAGATGATTTCCACTTAAAGGAACTATTTGCACTATTTCTATTCAATATTGATATTTTTATAAATAAAAATGTAATCACTGGTCATGAAAGGTATCTGCAGGTATGTAATTGAAAGTGACAGTTCTCCATAAATATGTGAATAATGAAACTCATCATACATAATATTTTACAATAACTGCCTGATAACACAAAATTCAAACTGTTAGCTTATATTCAAATATAATTTATTTAAATGCCACACTTTAGTTAATAATTTGAGTTATATAGTAGTCTTGCCTCTTTAATCAATTTTTACTTTCCCAGTTTATAGTTATATAAGTTTCATGTTTGTCATGGAAGCACAGACTTTTTTCAAAGTTGCAGATTGTGGTATAACCAAATTTACTTCTACTTGGAAAGTGTCTAAATTACATTGCTTTCATTCAAAATAATTAGTCCAGGCTAAAAGTGATTTTTCTGCCCTGACACTGAAATATAAACAAAATTGTTATTTTCATCACATTTGTGTGATACTTTTCTTTGTACATATGTTTTATCTCCTGTTTCAGTTGATAAAATATAGTTTTAGTATTACTAACATAATGTTATAAGAAGAAGGTAGTAACAGGCAAAAATGAATTATAAAGCTGTAATATGAACAAAACTTTGAAATAACTGTTGATAAATGCAGTAATCATATACATAATGCTTAATTTTTTTACATTTTTTTTTTAAATTTTTAGTTTCAAAATAATGCTTTCGAATGTAGGCCCCGAGCTCATCCTGAATGTGATATTCCTGAATTTTGTAATGGAAGCTCAGGCAGCTGTACGCCTGACATAACTATACATAATGGACGTTTATGCGAACAAGGAAAGTTTATGTGTTATGATGGAAAGTGCCATGATCTTGATGCACGATGTGAGACCTTATTTGGAAAAGGTAATATTATTTTGTAGCATCTAAACAGTTGCTTCACAATATACATTTTATTTTATTTTTTAATTTTATTTATTTATTTTTTATTTAAGAAAGGATAAATTAACAAATCCATAGGGTAGGAGGGGTACAACTCCACACAATTCCCACCACCCAATCTCCATATCCCACCCCCTCCCCTGACATAATATACATTTTTATCAGTATTATCTAGATAATGAGGAATGTTGCATATATATAAATTAAATAATGTATATTTAAGTTATCTATTCTGGGTAGCATTTATTAAGGAAAAATAAAATGTATTATTTGAAGTACGTGACATGATATTAGATGATGTGTTTTGAAATAATTAGTGCTTAAAGTTACTTAATGTATTTACACATTTGTAACTTAAAAGTTGTAGTGACTGGAATTGGTGTATTGCACCAAAGTAAAAGACTCTGGGGTGGGGTGGGGGGGGGGGAGAATACAAGTCTAAAAAGGATGACAGAGGACCTAGTGGGGGTTATATTGTTATATGGAAAACTGAGAAATGTTATGCATGTACACACTATTGTATTTACTGTTGCATTTAATGTAAAACATTAATTCCCCAATAAAGAAATTTTTAAAAAGTTGTAGTGTTGTTACACATAAGTACTTAAAATTTGAATTGCTGGGCCATAATGTGAATTAATTTTAATTATTTTAAAAATTTTTTATATTTATTTATTTTCCCTTTTGTTGCTCTTGTTTTTATTGCTGTTGTGGTTATTGTTGTTGTTATTGATGTCATTGTCGTCAGATAGGACAGAGAGAAGTGGAGAGAGGAGGGGAAGACAGAGAGGAGTAGAGAAAGATAGACACCTACAGACCTGCTTCACTACTTGTGCAGGTGGGGAGCCGGGGCTTGAACCGGGATCCTTAAGCCGGTCCTTGCTCTTTGCACCACATGCGCCTAACCTGCTGCACTACCGCCTGACTCCCTAGTTTTAATTCTTAAAGAACCTATATATAAATTCCATAATGGCTTTTCAGTTTCCATTTTATCACTAATAGTGTTCAAAGATCCCCTTTCCTACATCCTTGTTAATCTTTGGTCTCCATGATAGTAGCATTTCTAGAGATGGCTTTGCTTTGTATTTTTCCTGATGATGAGTGATGTTGAGCAGATACAGATATTTTCAAATTTCATTTAAAAAAATTCTTTTTATTATCTTTATTTATTGATGGGATAGAGACAGAAATTGAGAGGAAGGGAGGGATAGAGAGAGTGAGAGACAGAGAGATACCTGCAGCACTGCTTCACCACTTGTGAAGCTTTCCCCCTGCAGGGGGGGACTGGGGACTCAAACCCAGGTCCTTGTGCATTGTAACATGTGCACTCAACCAGGTGCACCACCACCCGGCCCCCTCATTTTATTTTTTATTACTAACTTAATATTTATTTACAAAATTATAATTTATAACATTTCCACCACCAGAGTTTTCCCCTCCATTGGAAACTGCAGTAGTTCTCTCCAAATCACAGATATGGGTTGACTATATCTACATCTGCGTCTGCATCTGAATCTGAATCTACAACTACAACTACATCTACAACTACAACTACATCTACACCTACATCTACATACAACTACAACTGCATCTGCATCTACAACTACATCTACAACTACATCTACAATTATATCTACATCTACAGCTACATCTATAATTGCATCTGCATCTACAACTACATCTACAGCTACATTTATATCTACAACTACATTTACATCAAGAACTTTATATCTACAACTACATCTGCATCTACATCTACAACTACAACTACATCTGTATATTTTCTTTGCTGATTTTTTTAATGATTCTGCCTTCACTTTCTTTTTTTCTTTTCTTTTACCAAAGATTTTATTTATTTATTAATGAGAAAGACAGGAGGAGAGAGAGAAAGAACCAGATATCACTCTGGTACATATGTTGCCAGGGATTGAACGCAGGACCTCATGCTTGAGAGTCCAGTGCTTTACCCACTGCACCATCTCCTGGACCACTCTGTCTTCTTCATTTTCCAAGTCACATTCACACCTACTACTACTTCTAAGTGTCCTTGCTTTTTTTGGTAATAACCAAATCAGTGGGTTTCTCTTGTGAATTCTTCTGAGTACAGAAGAAACACCTTATATATAAAATGCACATGCACTCATTTTGTTAATCGTTTCCATCAAGAATGTTTGTCAAATTATTTTTCTGCATTTGTATGCTTTTTTACATTTAATTCTGTTAATGTAGTGCATTATATTTACTAATTTGTATGTTGAACCACCCTTCAGCTTCAGAGATACCAACTTCAGAGGTGTCAGTTCTCCTGTATACATTTAGTAGAATCCCCAAGAGAAACACACTGTTTTGGACTCTTCTGTGTTGGGACATTTTTTTTCATCAGTGGCTCAGCCTCCATACTAATCATTGTTCTGATTTTTTAGCTTTTCATTATTTAATCTTGGTTCATTGTATGTTTACAGGATTTTATACATTAATATCCCTTTTAACTGTACTGACTCTATTACAAGCAGCATATATATATATATATATATATATATATATATATATATATATATATATGGCATTCTTCTGTTTATGGACATTCCAGTTGGTTCCAGATTAAAAGAAAGCTTTATTTTTATTTCATGTGTGGGACAAAGACAATCAGAGCATTGCTGAGTTCTGGAATATTCAGTGCTGGGGCCTTGTGTAGTGCTCTACTTCTGTACTATCTTCCCAGTCCATTACTTTCTTTCATGGATAGGGTATTATAAAGCATCACATAAAAGTTCTTATACATATATATTTTTGTTTCTTTTGAGTATCTGGAACTGCATTGGTAGAGTATCTTAATATATATATATATATATACATATATATATATGTATATATATATATATGTATATATATATATATATATATATATATATATCCTATACAGTTTTCTTAAGTCATTGTATTATTTTGTGTTTCTACCAACAACATGACAATTGGAGTTGTTTCATAAGTTTGATGACACTTAATCATGAGTAATTTTACTAGATGTAGTTCCTGGTGATTTTAATTTGTATTTTTTTCAAAGAATATATTTATTTTATAATCTGTATTTGTTTTTTAAAAATTTTTATTTATAAAATAGAAATATTGGCAAGACCATAGGATAAGAGAGGTACAATTATAATTTGTATTTCTATCCTAAGTATTGTTGAGATTACTAAGCATATCATATGATAATTGTTGACTCTATAATATATGGTGCATATACATCTTACTTTTACAGTTTGTTCATATTTCTATTGCATGCAGTTTAATAGGGGGTTTGCCCTTTTTTATTGACATATTTACATTAAGGTGCATTTAAAAGCATAAGCACACTTAAATTAAAAGCATATTTTTAATTATGTGTTTTTAATATGAAACATCCCCATTCAAATATTTGTGATGGCTTTTCATGAAGAGAAAATTATGGTTTGATATTTAGTTTTTCAAATATTTTCTCACATTTATGAGATGACTATATTTTTGAATAGTTTAATATGACGAATGCATTTATTTTCTTTTTAAAATCATCTTTTTTTATTGGATAGAGACAGCCAGAAATTGAGTGGCCAGAAGGAGATAGAGAACGAGACAGAGACATCTGCAGCCCTTATGAAGCATTCCCCTTCAGGTGGTGACTGGGGGCTCAAACTTGGGTCCTTGCACATTATAATGTGTGAGCTCAACCAGGTCCTAGATCACTTTATTGGGGTAAATGTTAACTTAAAGGATTGTTGTCACAGGAGTACAATTCTCATATCTCCCCATGTTAGATGTCAGTATATCTCACTCTCCACCAAATTGTCATCTTTCTTCACAATAGGACATTGAATTCCCAATCCTCTTTAAACCCTCTCCTACCTCTTCCCTTTTGAGTCCTTTAATCTGTGCAATAGGCTACAGATAGTTAAAGTTTCACCTTGTATTACCCCTTTTTTCCTTCTTTTTTTTCCTTTTTGATTTCTTAAGTCCCACCTGTGAGATAATTTGTTTGCCTCCCACCGCCTGGATTATTTTACTTAGCATGATTCCTTTAAATCCTATCTAGATGGTTGCAAAAGAGATCTTATCATTTCTTATAACTAATTGAGTAGAATTCCATTGTGTACTTATACCCCAACTTCCTTAAACACACATATGCCATTGGATATTTGAGTTGTTACTGAATCTGTGCTATTGTGAATACTGCTGCAGTGAACACAGGTATATATAGATCTCAGTGAACAGGTGTTGTGTACTTTGGGTAGATACTTAGAAGAGGAATTGCCTAATAATATGAAAGGCCCACTTTTAATATTTTGAGGAATCTCTAGATTGTTCTTTTACCTGGACTAGATCATTATTAATTCCTAGCAACAATCCTCTCGCTTGCAGCTCTCCCTTCCACATGCCTCTTCAGCACTTGTTTCTGTCCTTCTTTCATAGGTGATAGGTGCCATCTCATTTTGATTTACATTTCTCTGATAATCAGTGACTGAGCATTATTTCCCTATGGCTATTGATTACCTTACTGTCCTCTTTGGTAAAGGCTCTGTTCAGCAAGCTGGGGGTATGGATTGACCTACCATTGCCAATGTCCAGCAGAGAAGCAATTACAGAAGCCAGAACTCCTATCTTCTGCACCCCCAAAATAATTTGGGTCCATACTCCCAGTAGGGAGAAGTGATAGGTGGAAGAGTATAAGAGGGCTCTGAACTCCAGCTGCATCAGGACCTGGAGAGAAGAGGAAAAAGAGGAACATTTGGATGTAGTCATAGGGTTATGTGTAGCTTTGAAAGGAAGAGAAAAATGCGACCTTAAGAAAAAGGGTGAATTATATATAAATATAATTGTAGTTGTAGAAATAATAGTTAACCCATATCTGCAACCTTAGGAAAGCTGCTGTTGCTTAAATAAAGGGATTGGGGATTCAGAACTCTGGTGGTGGGAACAGTAGGGAATTGAACCCCTATCGACCTGTGATTTTGTAAATCAATATTAGCTAGATCACTAATAAAATAAAAAAAGACTCCATTCAGATCCTCTTCCCATAACATTTTTTATTGTTGTTGCTCATCTTGATGAACTCTTTACATATTAGCCCTTTGATGTATGATATGTAAAAAATTTCCATTCAGTAGGGTGCCTTTTTGTTTTGGTGATGGATCCTATGTAGAAATTTTCAGTTTGATCTAATGGCATTAGCTTTCCCCCTTTTTCTTTTCTTTTTCTTTTTTCTTTTTTCTGTTGGACTCAAATTTCCAAAGACATTTCAGAAGTAGAAATTGTGACATATTCTGTCAATGTTTCTCTTACGCATTTAATGTTTTTTCTGTCTATCATCCAAGTTGGATTCATTTTAAGTTGACTTTTGTCTATGGTGAGATGCTATTTTAAACTGCTAATATTTTTTGGTAATTTCAAACATAGTGATAAACTTGGAAGCAACCCAGATGTCCAGTGACAGATGAGTATCTACAGAAAAGTAGCCATTGGACATTTGCAGTGTTAGAAATGATGAAGTCATTGTTCCTTCACCTAAGATGATACTTGAAGGAGTCATGCTAAGTGAGATAAGTCAAAAATAGAAAGGCAAATACTGGATGATCTTACATATTGGTAGAACTTAAGAAACAAGGACAGGAAGGAAGACACAAAGTGAAATTTAAGACAGTGTTGTGTATTGCACTAAAGAAAGGGACTCTGGGAAGGATAGGAAAAGAATGGATGAAGAAAGCACTGAGGTCCAAGATGGAGGAAAATAACCCAAGGTTAAGGTTAAGGTTCTTCAAGGAGATTTCATTACAGACCTGCCTTTTTATAAATCTTCACTCAGAATCTGGACAAATACATTTCTTTCCTGTGGTCTTTTTGTTGCCTTCTGCCACAAAACCCTCTCATGCTTTTCATTTTTACAACTTTTTTCTCCTCTCATACTATCCTTTGTGATGTAAATGATTGAAAATGAAAATAAAATGTAAATTAATCGTGAACTCTTTTTTCTTTTAATTTTTTTCTTTTATTTTTTTCCCCCTCATTCTTGGGACTTCATTCTCTAGGCTGACTTCTTCAAACAGAAAAATAGAGAGTTAGAGAGACAAAGAGAAAGATCCCACAGCACTAATGCTTCTGTCAGTGTGTTGGGGCTCAGGCCCAAACCTGGGCTGTACTTGTGACAAAGTGAGCACACAATCCGAGTGAGCTGTTTTTCTGGCCCTAATCCTTCTCTTACATAAACTTTCTGGGACAAATATAGACTTAGATAATAGAGAAGAAGGGAGAATGAAACATATATAATAAAATGAAAGGAGATGAAGTAGGAAGGGCATTTTAATGCAAGTGTATTTCTAACTTTGACAGGTTCAAAAAATGCTCCATTTCCATGCTATGAAGAAATACAATATCATAACGATAGGTTTGGGAACTGTGGTATAGACCAAGGCAGATTTATAACTTGTAGTTGGAGGTATGGTATGCAGATATTAAAGGTACTTTCTTACATTGCATAAGATTCTATTTTTAAGATTTCTCTCTCCAAATTTATATATGCATATATATTATATAATTGATTATAGTTGTTTCAGGCATCACATTTATATGAGGGCAATCCTCAAAATCTTTAGCCTTGGGAGTTTTCTTATGCCACCAGTTTAATTTTATATCTGTGTTCTAAACACTATCATTATTATTTTTGCCAGAGGCTATTGCTGGGGCTTAGTACCTGTACACCTCCACAGCTTCTGGTGGTTTTTTTTTCCCTTTCCTTTCTGTTTTGATAGAGGGTTAGAGAAACAGGAAGAGAGATAGGAGGGGGAGAAAGAGACATCTATGGCACTATCCCACTGATTGTGAAGCTTCTCCCTTGCAGGTGGGGACCTTGGGTTTAGATCCAGATCATTGCACATGGTAATGTATGTGCTCTACAAAGTGCACCACTACCTGACACTGTTTTATCACTTCCATGTAGATGATCATTAGACTTCTAAATTTAATCCATGATTAAAATTAATTGTACCCGTGGAACTTTCTCTTTCTGCACCTGTTCAATTTTCTTTCTAAAAATAACATTCCAATTCAGTTGATTACTCAAACTGAAGACCTCTCAATGTCAATAAAATGTCTAATTTCCTCTTCATTTGGAGACCCAACTCTGATGTTTTGGTCATGAATTTACTTTGGTATTTATTAAAACCCTGCTACGGCTGGTCTAGGTACTAGTTAAAGCAAACATGGCCTTGTACTTATGTAACACATAGACTGGTAAATATACCATGTGGCTTTATGCTTCCTTGATTTGCTTAAGCTTTTACTTTTGTTTATAAACATCACACTATGACTATTGGAATCCTAATTTGTAAGCTTTGGTTCAAATGGCATTTTCAGCATAAAGTTTTCCATGATTGCCAAATTATCCTCATCTGAAATATCTTTAAGACTTTATTTCATTTGTAGTACTTTTAATAGGATTAGTTTCACAGTTAGTATTATAATGCAAAATCCTTGAGGATATGGGGTTACAACTTATTTTTCTTTCTATCCTACAAAGGGATATAAAATGCTTGAGGGAATTCATTATTTGATAAATATAGAAATCTACACATTGAATAAAAAACCATTCATAGCATGAAAAGTAAACCTATATCAATAACTGCACTTTTTCTATTGGTTTAAATTTTACTATTGAAGCATCATATTCTCCCTTAGAAACTTTAGAATATATTGAGAACCATTGTTTTTATTTTCTGTCAAAACAAATCTAAAGCATTCCTAATAAAGGCCTAATATATAATAATCATATAACTTTATTATGTTTGCAGGAATCTTATATGTGGAAGATTAATTTGTACCTACCCTACTCAAGTTCCTTACCAGAAGGAAAATATTTCTGTGATTTATGCTTTTGTACGAGATACTACCTGTATAACTATAGACTACAGATTGCCTCGCTCTGTTCCAGATCCAATGCAAGTCTATAGTGGCTCTGCTTGTGACACAGGGAGGGTAAATGATTTCAAATGTTTCTCCCCCCCCCATATTAATAAATAGGTAAATTTAATAGGTAAATTCCTTGCTTTAATATTTCCCTTTAAGTATCAAATTTCAATTCATTTCTAGTGATATTAAGATAAGGGGGCGATAAATTCCAGTTGGTTTTCAGATGTTAAGAAATAGGAATTCTGGGGAGGGAAGAGAAGGTTTGGGGGGAGGGGGACTTGGAGTTTGTGATGGCGGGGGGGTTAAGAGTGTATAGCAGATGCTTGCCATACAAAACTGAGAAACCATACACACATATAAACAATTATGTTGTAATTCGTTATCCTCCCAATAAAACAACAAACATTTATTACATTAAATAGAGAGATAGGGAGTCCGGCGGTAGCGCAGCTGGTTAAGCGCATGTGGCACAAAGTGCAATGACTGGCGTAAGGATCCCGATTGGATTGGAGCCCCAGGCTCCCCACCTGCAGGGGAATTGCTTCATAGGTGGTGAAGCAGGTTTGCAGGTGTCTATCTTTCTCTCACCCTCTTTGTCTTCCTCTCCTCTCTCCATTTCTCTCGGTCCTAACAAGGACGACATCAATAACAACAACAGTAATAACTACAACAATAAAACAAGGGCAACAAAAGGGAATAAATAAATTTTAAAAAGTTTAAAAAAATAAATAAGTAGAGATAGAGTGAGAAAAAACAGGAATGTTTGATCTGCTTCAGAATTTTTGTCATCAATTGATATAACCATGTAATTTTTTTATCTTTCTTTTTGTTGATAATGATGAATTATGTTGATTGACTTGCAGATGTTGAACCATCTGTTTCTCCAGGCATGAGTTCCCCTTGGTCTTGATGAATTTTTGTCTTGACATGTTGTATTTTATTTGCAAGATCTTGTTCAGGATCTTTTCATCATTGTTCATCAGGGGTATAGGTCTATAGTTATCTTTTCTGGTAGAGTCTTTTCTCGCCTGTGTAACTTCTGCATCCCTGTTGGTATGAGCTCACAGTCCATGGTCACAGCTGGGAACATTCTAGGCTGCACTGATTTCAGGACCAGTCTTCTTTGAGTGGCAGAGTATGTTGGCCCAGCCTCCCTTTGGAGAGCAGGGCAATTTCTACTATTCTTGTTCTACACTGAAGGCCAGGTCCTGTACAGTCCCACAAGAGGGTTTATAGTGTTCCTGATGGAGATGACCAGTGATGGTAGAGAGTGATCTGTTAGAGATCTAGGCCCATCATATTTATGTGGGAATCCTAGGATTTATGTGGTATGCTGCTAATTTCCCAATTCAGTTCCAGCCATCCCTAATCACAACTTTATTGTTCTGGGAATCTCTCCCTCACTCTTTTTCCATTCAGGAGCCATACTTGTCTGTACTCATCTATGGCTCGGTGAGTTTCTGAAGAAATCCTGGTTGTATTTTTCTGAGTTTTAAGGTGATTTTCACTGTTTTTCCTAGTTGGCCGGGGAGAACAAAATGAGTCTGCTCGTATTCCATAGCCATGCCTCTGGAAGTCCTCCTAAGAATTTTTTTTCTGTCTCTCTCTCTCTTTTTTAAGGTTTGTGTGAATCATAAATGTGTGGAAGCAAAGTATGTCAGGGAGGCAGAAACTAATTGTTCAGTCAAGTGCCGTGGACAAGGAGTAAGTAAGCACATGATTAAAATATCCCCAAATCATAGCTAAATTGTACATTGTTTTTGCATCACTCATTAATTTACTCAACATTTGTTGCGTTCTTACTGTATTTGAGACTCTGTTGTATCTACAAGCAGCTGAAATGTATCACTAAGTTCAATATCATATGTCATTTAGAAAACATGGCATGAAGGGCAGGGGTACATAGCATAATGGTTATGCAAAGAGACATTTGTGCCTAAGGCTCCAAAATCCCAGGGTCAATCCCCTGCACCACCATAAGTCAGAGATGGGCAGAGCTCTGGTAAAAAACAAAACAAAACAAAACAAAAAAACATGGCATGAAATAAAATTTCTGATGACCTTACCAAATTAATTACACTTGGGTGTTTTTCAAAAGGTGCTAGATAGCCCAATAAATACATAGATGAATTCATCAAGGTAAAATAAATACACTGTAATTTTAGTCTATGAACACATAGGCTGAGAGAAATATATTGTTTTTTTAAATGAAACTTTATTTTGGGGGATGTTTGAGGTAATTACCATTAAAATAATTTAATTTTTACCAGGAATTTTAAACTTTATTTAGGAAAATTGAGAATATCTACATGTTGGAGTACATGGGGGCAGAGAGAGAGAGAGATATGGAAAGAGTCCTCGAGCCATTTTTTCACATGTTGACAGTCTCAAGCTCAGCAGTGAAAGCTATACTAATTAAATTTATTATAAAAGCTTTCAGTATCTAGTGGTATGCTATGTAAATACACACACACACACACACACATCTAATATTCTCTTAATACAAAGGAACTTTGTATAAATGTTCATAGAAAACCAAACAAAGGAAACAAAACCCTATTCTGGAAAAGAACTGTGTTTTGCTCATAAAAGTTAACCAAAAAGTCTCTGCAAAGGGTTAAAGTTCTCATTTTAAGTATAATTACTTGAGGTCACTACATGGTGTAATTTAGCTTGGATTTTTTTTTTTTTATCTTTAGAGGTGTTGTTGGGGCTCTGTGCCCTCACTATGAATCCACCACTCCTTTTTGTTTTTTATTTCTATTTTTTTTTATTGGATAGGACAGAAAGAAATTGAGAGGGAGTGGGGGAGATAGGGAGAGGGAAAGATACACACTTGCATACCTGTTTCATTACTCTTGAATCATCCCCCTTGCAGGTGGGGACAAGGGCTTAAACCCAATTCCTTGCACATGGTAATGTGTGCACTTAATCAGGTGTGTCACTGACAGGCCACCTGACTTTTTTTTTAAAGACTATTTGTTAAAATTTTAAGTGAATATTTGAAATTATGAAGTGTCCTTAATATATATAAATCTCGTGAAGCTCAGCTTATAGTTTATTTTTAGTTGGTCTCGTATGTGTGTGTGTGTGTGTATGTGTGTGTGTGTGTGTGCATGCGTTTGCCTATCTATGTGTATATGTGAGTGTTCTGACCTATGGAGCAAGGTGTTGGATTTGTAAGATTATCTAAGTAAATCAAGAAAACAAAATTACTCTCAAGTAGAAAATTATGTGTGATGATTCATCTGATAATTTTGCTTTTTACAAGAAAATATTTTAAAATAGTCATTAAAAAAAACTATCCTAGGTGTGCAATTCCAAACTTGAATGCCATTGTTTTCCGGGCTTTCGAGGTCACGATTGTTCAACAAGAAGCAGAAAAGCTTCTGAATTTCCTGTAGGACCAGGCAAGTACATATCTTTTTAAATATTTGGTTAATAAAATTACAAGATTGCTTATATTCACCGTACCACAGTTAGGGTTTTAACATTTAGTTGGAAATCATTTACTTAGTTAAACAGAACTATACAATTAAACATTATTTATAGTTACATAGAAAATAATTTTCTCCTAAGAAATTGAAGCCTAATGTGTTTTTCTAAGTCTTACACTCGTTTCTAATATTAACTCCTAAATACAATGGAAGATGAAAGTAGTTAAGAAATTTACTTAAGCCCATCAAAAATAACTCACTTGGATGGTGAGTTTGCTTTGACATGTACTTGACCCAGGTTTTAGCCTGGACCCCAGCTTGCTGGAGGATCTTTCATTGCTTCATTCCCTTTGTCTCTCTGTCTCTGTCTCTCAATCTATTCATACTTGAAAAGGCTGGCTAGGAGTGGCAAAACCTGGTGATGACTAAATTCTTTTTATGTCGGGCTGGGCTTCACTGACGGGAGACAGACGACCAGGGACTCATGGTTGAGCTGTACGCAGCATCTCTTTATTCATGCAGGATGCAGCGCAATCTATACCAAGCTAGACTAAACTAACAACTAACTAAAACGAACAATGTTGTCTTTATATATACTCCCCAAGTAGGGTGTGAACAGGATGTGACGCAGAGAGGGTGGAGAGAAAAGTGACTGGTGAAAATCAGGGTGTGACAAGGAGAGGATCAGGGTGTGACAAGGAGAGGGGGTGAAGCAGGTGAGAATTCTACCACTAAACCACCAATGCCCTGGAGGGAAGGTGGTGCTTTATGTAAATGTAAAAGTGATTTATGTAAATAGACGGCAGTGGTTATGTAAATAGAATACAGTGGTTATGTAAATAGAATGCAGTGTTAAGCAGGGGGGATTTAAACCAAATGAAACAGAAGGGGTTTTTAAAAGCAGAATTAGAAGATACCAACATTTTTAATTTTTTAATTGTGATTAATATTAAGTTATAAGACTGTAGGATTACAGTGTATAGCTCTCCACCACTAAATTCTGTTTCACTTCCCTCCCACCTCCCAGAGATAATCACTTTAGTTTTCACAAGTGTTAGAAAAAGTTTGCTTGCTTTTGTTTTTCTTTTTTAAACCAATTGACCATTTAAAAAATACTTTAAAATTATTTTTATTTTTTTTATTGCATAGAGACAGCCAGAAATTGAGGGAAGGGGGAGATGGAGAGGAAGAGAGACAGAGATACACCTGCAGCCCTGCTTCATTACTTGTGAAGCTTTCCCCCTGCAGGTGGGGACTGGAGATTAAACCTGTGTCCTTACTCATTGTTACTTGTGTGCTCAACCAGGTTTGCCACCATGTGTAACCTCTTTTCTTTTCTTTTCTTTTCTTTTCTTTTCTTTTCTTTTCTTTTCTTTTCTTTTCTTTTCTTTTTTTTCCTTTTCTTCTCTTTTCTCTTCTCTTGTTTCCTTTTCTTTTCTTTCTTTTTCTTTTCTTCCCTTTTCTTTTCTTTTCTTTTTTTCTTTTCTTTGCTTCCATCCTCCCTCCTTCCTCCGTTCTTCCTTCCTCCCTCCCTCCCTCCTTCCTTCCTCTTTCTTTTCCTTCCTTCCTTCCTTCCTTCCTTCCTTCCTTCCTTTCTTTGCCTCTTTCTTTCATGTCTCCAGGGTTATCGCTGGGGCTCGGTGTCACACTAGGAATCCACTATATCTGGAGGTCACTTTTTTCCATTTTATTTATATAGGATCAGACAGAGAAATTGAAAGAGAAGGGAATGATAGACACCTGCAGACTTGCTTCACCGCTTGTAAAATGACCCCACCCCCACCCCCAGGTGGGGGCAGAGGGCTTGAACTGGCTTCTTGTGCTGTCCTTGCTTCATACTTAACCCGGTGTGCTACTGCTTAGACCCTGATTTTGTTTTTCTTAATTTCTTTATTTTTCTTTATTTTATTTATTTTCCCTTTTGTTGTCCTCATTTTTTATTGTTGTAGTTATGATTGTTGTTGTTATTGATGTCATCGTTGTTAGGACACAGAGAAATGGAGAGAGGAGGGGAAGACAGAGAGGGTGAGAGAAAGAGACACCTACAGACCTGCTTCACTGCCAGTAAAGCGATTCCCCTACAGGTGGGGAACCAAGGGCTCCAACCGTGATCCTTAAGCGGGTCCTTGTGCTTCTTGCCACATGTGCTTAACCCTCTGCACTACTGTCTGACTCCCATTTTTGTTTATTTTCAAGTTCATGTTTTTTCTAGATTCCACATGAGTGAAAACATCTGTTAGTTGTCTAAATTTTTTTTAAATTCAATGTTATTGAATTTTTTAGTCAACTTATTAGGGGGGTTAATTGTGTTTATTCTATCTTGTGAATTGTTACAGATTTGTTGAATGACTTTGAAATGTCATTATCCCACTATATATAATTATTTTTATTTTATTTCAAGGAAAGAAAGAGATGCATAGGGAGAGATACAGAGGGAGAGAAAGAGAGATCAGGGCATTGCTGAATTCTGGCTTATGTCGGTGCTGGGGATTGAACTGGGAACCTCAGAGTCTCAGGCATGAAAGATTTTTGCATAACCAGTATGCTTGTTCCCCAGCCTCCTGTATATAGCTTTAAACTTTTAGGACTTCCAGCTACAATGTTAAAGTGATATTTTGGTGGAACTTATATATCCACTCTTATTCTGTAATAATATTTATTTATTGGATAGTGACAGAGAAAAATTCAGAGGGAAGGGGGAGATAAAGAGCGAAAGATTCAGAGAAAGTTCTGCAGCCCTGCTTCATCACTCTGAAACTTTACCCCTGCAAGTGGGGACCAGGGCTTGAACCTAGGTCCTTGTACACTGTAATGTGTGCACTTAGACAGGTGTGCCACCACCTGGCCCTCCACTCTTAGTCTATAAGGAAAGATTGTGGAGATAATAAAATCTTGTTATTCTTTTTCCATGTCCCTTAAGTAAAAATTGAAAAAAAAAATAGATTGCAATTGTTTTTCTGTAAAGTGAAAGTAGCCTTTTTATTTCTGATTTTAAATGTATTTTTTTCTCCCAAATCATTTTTATTGGGAGAAATAAAGGCCCATAAGACGGTTATTGATACATGAGTACAGTTCCTTATCTCCCCATGATAGGTATCTGCACATGAGTGCTGTCAACTAACCCAAATCTCTGCTTACCATCCATCTTATGCAGAGGAGAGGGCCTGGTGCTCTCTCCCTTCTCCTTTGATGCCACCCTTTAGTCCAGACAGAGTCCTTTGCTTTACCACAATACACCCCTCCCAGTCCAAGTTTCACCCTGTGTTTGCCTTTTCTTGCCTTACCTCTTAAGTAAGATGATCAGATAATCAATCACCTTTTCCCTTCTGCCTTATTTTACCTAGCATACATTTTAATTTTTAGATTTAATTGCCGAGAGAACTTCCAAGAAGACTGAAAAGACCCAATGGCTTCTGGGTGTCTACACTTTTGTGCCTACTCTCTTCATAGCAGTCATAATAGCTGTTTCATGGAGTCGTTTGAAGAAGAGGTTTATCAAGGAAGAGGAAACTTCGCTAAATAGCGAGTAAATTAAATTTGTGTCTTGATATTAAATTCTAGTTCCATTGGGACCTAACCACTTTTAAGGCAATATCATGATGAACAGCAAGTATTTAAATTTACAGAAGTCAATCTTATTTAATTGTGTAAGGTAGTTTGTTGGTCTGCTTCTAAATTCTGCTTCTAAGACCCCTTCTGTTTCATTGGTTTAATTCCCCCTGCTTGACACTGTATTCTATTTACATAACCACTGTTAACTAAGCACCACCCTGCCTCCAGGGCATTGGTTTAATTCTCACTGGTTCGCGTGCTTTTTCCTTCTCTCCACCACCTATCCTACATACATCTTCTTCAGACCTGACTCTTCCGCCTCAGGATAGATAAGGACAAGATTGTGATTAGAGATAGATTAGATTGCGCTGCTTTCCACATGAATAAAGACTGAACTGCATACCACTCAGCCATGAGTCCCTGATGGTCTCTCTCTCCCGCCCTCGAAGCTAGCCCAACAGTAGTTGTAGTTGTAGAAATGTAATACCTTGCCTGGGGCCAGGCGGTAGCACACCAGGTTAAAGGCATAGTGTGAAGTGCAAAGACCCCCACAGGGATCATGGTTCTAGCTCCCCCTCTCCAGGGAAGTTGCCTCACAAGTGGTGAAGCAGATCTGCAGGTTTCTATCTTTCTCTCTTCCTTTTTGTCTTTCCTCCTCTCTCAATTTCTATCTGTCCTGTCCAACAACAACAACTATGGAAAAAAAGATGGGCCCCGGGAGCAGTGGATTCATAGTGCAGAACCAACCCCCAGCAATAACCTTGGAGGCAAAAAAAAAAAGTAATACCTTGCCAAAGTCATGTAAGTGACTTTCCATGGAAATATTAAATTTCATGCCGAATACTTTTCACACCTTGCCTCTGTTTTAGATGTTTTTTCCTTTCAAACCTTCAATTTTCATGGTGAGACATTTTTGGTTTTCCTTTTCGTACGTGATCTGAAATTTGCACACTTGTTATGGAAGAGGAGTATGTTATTTATTTCTATTTTTTGGTTTAGTGGCTTTGGGCATTATTTTCTTTATTGGTAGGTAGTTGTGTAAAAGAGGCAATACTGCTTTTAAAATTATCAGATGTATTAATGCAGTTGCCATTCTTTCTTAGGACTAATTTGAACCTATATTTTCTATTTTATTAACATTCAGATCAGAAGACAGTGCTAAAACAAATGCCAGCAGGTAAGTAATTGAGATGTGTTAAGTTGCATGTTGAAAACCAAGAATGAATTGATAATTCACAATTTTTAGATATTGCTAGAACAATTGCAGAGAGTTGCTGTCAAACTTAAAGCAAATATTTAAATACAATTAGCTGTTTACTCCATAGATCTGACCTAGGGCCCATATATATTCGTATTTAGCACCGGAACCTGTGTAACCTCTGAGTTCTGTCAGTCAGTCCAAGTTCACTGTCCATGGTCACAGCTAGGAACATTCTTTTTTTTTTTTTTTTTTAATTTAAGAAAGGAGACATTAGCAAAACCATAGGATAGGAGGTTTACAACTCCACACAATTCCCACCACCCACTCTCCATATCCCATCCACTCCCCTGATAGCTTTCCCATTCTCTATCCCTCTGGGAGTATGGACCCAGGGTCATTGTGGGTTGCAGAAGGTGGAAGGTCTGGCTTCTGTAATTGCTTCCCCACTGAACATGGGCGTTGACTGGTTGGTCCATACTCCCAGTCTGCCTCTCTCTTTCCCAGTAGGGTGGGTCTCTGGGGAAGCGGGGCTCCAGGACACTTTGGTGGGGTTGTTAGTCCAGGAAGTGTGGTCGGCATCATGCTGGCATCTGGAACCTGGTGGCTAAAAAGAGAATTAACATACAAAGCCAAACAAATTGTTGAACATTCTAAGCTGCACTTATT
Source organism: Erinaceus europaeus (assembly GCF_950295315.1). Classification (NCBI taxonomy): domain Eukaryota; kingdom Metazoa; phylum Chordata; class Mammalia; order Eulipotyphla; family Erinaceidae; genus Erinaceus; species Erinaceus europaeus. The sequence continues at coordinate 64,949,474 of NC_080163.1, read as the reverse complement.
TCAGGACCAGACTTTCTCTAATGGCAGAGTAGGATGACTCAGCCTCCCTTTGGAAAGTGGGGCAGTTTGTAGCATTGCTACTTTATAGTGAGGGTAAGGTCTAGAGAGGGCCACAAGAAGGCTTATGATGGCATTGCTGATGGAAGTGACCAGTGATGGTGGAGAGAGGAATCTATTAGAGGTCTAGGCTCATCGTTGAGAATCCAAGGATTTACTCACTAATCCCTAGATGATAGAGTGGCCTGGTATTGACCAAAAAGTCCATCATTAAGTGAGCCAGTCTTTTGCCCTTTTTTTTTTATCGGAGAAGCATAGGTAGTCTCCCAGTTGTTAAAGCATTGAGTGTCATTTGTTGTATCCAAAGTGGTCCTAAGTTTAAGGGGTCTGGCTTCCAGTTAGTGAGGAAATATACCTAGGATTTTAAAGGGCTTTAAGCTAACTCTTGAGTTATCCTTAAAGGAATACATACTGAAATCTAGGTAGTGAAAGACCTTGAAATATGTCATTTTTTCCCCTGACATATTGAATAAATAGTGATTTATAAGATTATAAGTTAGTATGACTATAGTTTAACACTGTTCCCACCACCAATGGTCAGTGTGCCCATGCCAAACCCTCTATAGTGGACCTGAAAACCCACCCTCCTACCCAGTCATTTATTTTGGTGCAATACTTGAAGTCCTGCTGCATGATGCATGAGGGGATGAGTAATTGTACCCATGTTTCTACAATTGCAGTGTAAACCATTACCCCACCCTGCCCCAGACCCCCTCCCCAAAGAAAAAAAAACACATTCTCTTCTTTAAATGTTATATCATATTTTGAGATTTCTTTTCTTGCCGTAATTTCTTTATGTATATGGAATAGGAAGGGGGAGATTACTAAGTCACAGTCTTGATTATATGGAAAGAGTGAGGGTTATAAAATATAGCCCCAAATATCTTTTTTTCTTTTTAAAAAATATTTTATTTATTTATTTGTTTGTTTATTTATTATTGGATAGAGACAGAGAGAAATTGAGGGGGGGTAGATAAAGAGGGAAAAAGACAGAAAAACACCTGGAGCCTTGCTTCACTTGTGAAGCTATTCCATTGCAATTGGGGACCAGGGGCTTGAACCCAGATCATTGCACATTGTCATCTGTGTACTTAACTAGGTGTGCCATCACAAGACCCCATAGCTTTTTTCAATAGAGTCTCTGAAAGCAAAGCTCCCAATAAAGAATAAAGACCCAATTAAAAACATTTTGGAGGATGGAGGTTGGAAAAATAGCTCACTTGGATAGTGCAATGTTTTGTCACGTGCATGGTTCAGGTTCAAAGCCAGTCCCTGCTACACTGAAGGAAGTTTTGGTGTTGTAGTCTTTCTCCTTTCTCTTCCCCTCCCCTCCCCTCCCCTCCCCTCCCCTCCCCTTTCCTCCCCTCCCTTCTCATCTCTCTCCTTTCCCCTCTCTTCTCTTAGCCTTCCTGTCTCTCTCAGAAGAGCAACCCAGAGTAGTGAAACCACTGAGATGACAAACAAACAAATAACAACAACACACGTTTTTGGTACAATGAGACACATCACACTCACAATACACACATGGATATTTGACTTACTTTGCCCTTGTTGCTCTTATACTGTGTCAGGCATCAAGCCCATAGTGTCATACATGCAGGGAAAGTTCTCCATAGCTGAGGCAGTACCCTAACCCCGTAGTATGCTTATCAGTGTGTAAAATATTAGCTTAGATTATGAAATCAGAATAAGTATTCAAAACTGAGCACATAATCTATACTGAAAAATTATAAAAACAAATCTTGTTTTCTTATCCTGTTTCCTAGTTGCATATTGGAAATGTACATTCTTTTTTTTATTTTTTTAATTTAAGAAAGGAGACATTTAACAAAACCATAGGATAGGAGGGGTACAACACCACACAATTCCCACCACCCAATCTCCATATCCCATCCCTTCCCAATAGCTTTCCCATTCTCTATCCCTCTGGGAGCATGGACCCAGGGTCATTGTGGGTTGCAGAAGGTGGAAGGTCTGGCTTCTGTAATTGCTTCCCCGCTGAACATGGGTGTTGACTGGTTGGTCCATACTCCCAGTCTGCCTCTCTCTTTCCCTAGTAGGGTGGGTCTCTGGGGAAGCGGAGCTCCAGGACACATTGGTGGGGTCTTCAGTCCAGGGAAGCCTGGCCGGAATCCTGTTGGTATCTGGAACCTGGTGGCTGAAAAGAGAGTTAACATACAAAGCCAAATAAATTGTAGAGCAATCATGTCTCGAAGTTTTTAAAACACAGACTGAGTCTTTTTAATATATAGGAAATTTACATTCTTAACAAACATGTGAAATAAAAAGCTAGTTATTTTGTGCCTTAATAATCTAATCCTTTGACGTATTCATTATTGACATAAAAAAGTTCATGTATTCATAAATTGATCAGACTTTCACCTATTGTGGAGGCATATTCATATTTTCAATGTTAACTTGGAAGCATGATTTTCACTCTCGCTTTCATACTGCTTTAGATCCACATCAGAAAACAGTAATCCAACCGATGGCACCAGGTAAGTAAAGAAGGCCTTTACTTAAGAGAGATAAATGAGGAGGTATTTCTTAATCATGTGTTAATTGATAATTAAGCAATTAACTTTAAGTATTAATTGAGTAATGGCAACCAGTAAAACAGTACACACATACACACACACACACACACAAACTATCAGTTTTTGTCAGTCATGTGACAAGTTTATGTCTTAGTAAGTCTCCCTCCTTTTCTTCAGTTTATTAATATATGCTGTGAGTTTATTTATGGAAAATAAAATAATGAATTATTGTTGAAATCTTTATGGCGATAACTCATCAAATACAATCAATAAAGTATTGTTTGTACTGGAACACACAGAGGGGAAGTTTACTTGTTTGAAAACTCTGCATATAGAACTTAATATAAGTAGACTTATGAATAACCAAGTGAATGTTTACCCTAACCATTTAGGGAATATTTGCTGAAGGCAGGTACCTTAAAGGAACAATAGCTCTACATCTTTTTTTTTTTTAACTTATTTTAAATTTATTTATTCTCTTTTGTTGCCCTTGTTTTGTTGTTGTAGTTACCATTGTTGTTGGATAGAGCAGAGAGAAATGGAGAGAGGAGGGGAAGACAGAGAGGGGGTGAGAAAGACAGACACCTGCATACCTGCTTCATTGCTTGTGAAGGGACTCCCCTGCAGGTGGGGAGCCGGGGGCTTGAACCAGGATTCTTCCGCCGGTCCTTGCACTTCACACCACGTGCGCTTAACCCGCTGCACTATCGCTCGACTCCCAGCTCTACATCTTCTATAGTCTCTTGTTATTACAAAATAAGGAGAGGTCTAATGAGAAACCCAACCCACTCTAATAGGCAGATATCTTTGTGAAATGATATAGTGAATGGTTAATTTCTCACACCTAAATGCTTTGCATTTAGGACAATTCTGCAGATAAAAAAATTGGAAAATTTTTTCTTTTTTTAAATTTCATTTATTTATTATTAGATAGAGACAAAGATAAATTGGGAGAAATAGAGAGGAGAGAAACAAGAAAGATACCTGCAGCCCTGCTTCAACAGTTGTGAAGCTTTCCTTCTATAGGTGGGGACCAGGGGCTCGAACCTGGGTCCTTGCACACTGTAGTGTGTGCACTTAACCAGGTGTGCCACTGCCTGAACCCACGACTAGGAAACTAGTTTTCTTTTCTTCCTTCCTTCCTCCCTTCCTTCCTTCCTTCTTTCCTTCCTTCCTTCCTTCCTTCCTTCCTTCCTTCCTTCCTTCCTTCCTTCTTTCTTTCTTTCTTTCTTTCTTTCTTTCTTTCTTTTTTATTTACAAAAGGAGAAATTAACAGAACTATAGGATAAGAGGAGTACAACTCCACACAATTCCCACCACCAAATCTCCTTATCCCATCCCCTCCCCTGATAGCTTTCCTATTCTTTATCCCTCTGGGAATATGGAACCAAGGTCATTGTGGGATGCAGAAGGTGGAAGGTCTGGCTTCTGTAATTGCTTCCCCTCTGAACATGGGCGTTGACTGGTAGATCCATACTCCCATCCTGCCTCCCTCTGTCCCTAGATGGTTGGGGCTCTGGGGAAGTGGAGCTCCAGGAAACATTGGTGGGGTCTTCAGTCCAGGGAAGTCTGGTGGGCATCATGCTAGCATCTAGAACCTGGTGGCTGAAAAGAGAGCTAACATATAAAGCCAAACAAATTGTTGAACAGTCACGGACTTAAAGGCTGGAATAGTGCAGATGAAGTGTTGGGGGGTCCTCCATTTTGTAGATTGCTAGTGGGCATATTTTAGTAATATTTCAAAGGGCCTGTAGCTATACTTGTTTTTTTTTTTCTCTGAGCCTGAAATCTGATATGCCAGTGGATCCAAGTTATTGTCTGGTGAGGGTGATGTGATGGCTGGAAAAGGGACAGAAAGCTGCATCAGGGACGAGAGTAGCTCCCTAATATGGGGAAGGGTTATAAATATTATTGACTGTAAACCCCATCGATTAGATTTGGTCTGGGGCTCATATTCAGCTTAGGAGCCTATACGACCTCTGCAACTCACATTCTGAGTAAGAACATTCCAAGCTGACCCAATATTGACCCATCTTCCTCAGGTGTAGAATGGAGTATGTTGTCCACCCTCCCTTAGGAGGACGGAACATTCTCTACCATTGTTGACCCAAGTTGAGGGCAAGGTCCTATGGGGGGGGGCCCACAAAGGGGTCTTTTTTGTTGTTCCTGATAGAGATGATCTGTAACAATGGAGAGAGGGATTTATTTGAGGTCTAGGCCCATCATGTCTGTTTGGGAATCTCAGGACTCCCCAAATAGGGCCCTCCCTAGCTGATTGGGTTGTCTGATAGTGACTACAGAGTCAACATTAAAGTATGCTGCTATGAACATAGGTATATAAATATCTTTTTGGTTGGGTGTTATGGAATCCTTGGGGTATATCCACAAGAGAGGAATTACTGGATCATATGGAAGGTCCACATCTAGCCTTGTGAGAGTTCTCCAGACTGATCTCCACAGAGATTGGACCAATTTACATTCCCACCAGTAATGCAGAAGGGTTCCCCTGTCCCCACAGCCTCTCCAGCATTTGTTGCTGCTGTCCTTTTTGATGTATGCCATTCTTACAGGAGTGAGGTGGTATCTCAATGTTGTCTTAATTTGCATTTCTCTGACAGTCAGCGACCTGGAGCAATTTTTCATGTTCTTGTTAGCCTTTTGGATCTCTTCTGTAGTAAATATTCTGTTCATATCCTCTGCCCATTTTTGGGTGGAGTCATTTGTTTTTTTGTTGCTAAGTTTGCTGAGCTCTTTGTATATTTTGGTGATTAGTCTTTTGTCTAATGTATGGCATGTGAAGATCTTCTCCCATTCTGTGAGGGGTCTCTTTGTTTATTTAATAGTTTCTTTGGCTGTGCAGAAACTTTTCAATTTAATGTAAACCCATTGATTTATTTCTGCTTTAGTCTTCCTTGCAATTGGGATTGTATCATCAAAGATGCCCTTGAGGTCTAGGTGGGAAAGTGTTCCACCAATGTTTTCCTCTAAGTATTTGATAGTTTCTGGTCTAACATCCAGCTCCTTGATCCATTTGGAATTGATTTTTGTTTCTGGTGAGATAAGGTGGTTCATTTTCATTCTTCTGCATGTTTCAACCCAGTTTTCCCAGCACCATTTATTGAAGAGAGATTCCTTTCTCCATTTAATACTTTGGGCCCCCTTATCAAATATTAGATCTCCATAGGTGTAGGGGTTTAGTTCTGGGCTTTCAATTCTGTTCCACTGGTCTGTGTGCCTATATTTGTTCCAGTAGCAGGCTGTTTTGATGATGATAGCCTTATATTATAGTTTGATATCTGAGAGTGTGATGCCTCCATTTCTGTTTCTTTTCCTCAAGATTGTTTTGGCAATTCTGGTTGTTTTTTGGTCCCAGATAAATGTTTGCAGTTTGTATTCTATTCTCTTAAAGAAGCTTGGTGGAACTTTGACAGTTGTTTCAATAGTACTTTTGTTCTTTTTCTTCCTTGTAGGCTATGGGAGCCTGATGGCTTTTAAACTATAAGTAGGTTTCTTAGCTTAATCACTGACTCCTGACTAAGAGATAAAGCAGGGTGGTGCAGAGATAATCCAGTGGTTATGCAAAGAGACTCTCAGCCACACTGCTAGGCCACTGAGGTATAGATCTTCTCCTGAATTTCCTCATTAGTTCTCTGTCCCCTGGTGTCAACACCCCTGCCTCCACCCACTGCTGCAGATTCTGGGTGCAGTAGCAATTCATAGTTTCATTTGGTGAGTCTTAGGGGAGCCCTCTCCTCACTTCAGTTGTCTTTTTGTTGGTGAAACAGACTGGAGGTGGTGTCTCAACTGGCATACTGCTGGACTCTTACCAGCCACTTAATCTCTCCCTAGGGTCCTCTCTGTCCATGAGCCAAACGTGTTTGCACTCACCGGTGATTTGGTGGGTTCCTGAAGTCGTTCTAGTCCTGTCTTGTTGTGGTCCCAGGTGGTCTCCTTCATATTCCTAGTTGACCCAGTAGAGGAGAGGAGAGAAACACAGCTGCTGCTGCTGCTGCTCCATAGCCCCGCCTCCAGAACCTGAAGTTTATCTGCTAACCCTGTGCAACAGTGGGAGGTGGCTCAGCATGGTGGTTAAGATTGTGGGTTCAGGAGTCAGAAGTTCACTTCTGCTCCCTTACCTGGAACAGGAGAAAGTAGTGCTCTAGTCAGTTTTGGGAAAAACATTAAGTGAGCTAACACTTAGAAATGTACCCAAACTAAAGATTAGCTTAGGTTGCATGACAGGTTATATAATTTTTGTTATTTCAGAATAGGTGTCAATAAGAATGCCTGATTAAAAAAAAAAAGAATGCCTGATTTTAACACTTTATCATTATATAGTGACACTTGGACCTTTGAGTGACTATCACTAAGCTTTTTTAAAATTTGTTCATTTCTCTATTATTCAGACATGTATTGATAATTTTTATAAATAAAAATTGCTAAGTTTCAATTTTTATTTATAAAATGGAAATATTGACAAGACCATAGGATAAGAGTGGTATAATTCTACACAGTCCCTACCACCAGAAGTCCATATCTCATCCCCTCCCTTGATAGCTTTCCTATTTTTATCCCTCTGGGAGTATAGTCCCAGGATCATTATGAGGTGCAGAAGGTGGGAGGTCTGGCTTCTGTAATTACTTCCCTGCTAAACATGGGTGTTAATAGGTTGATTCATACCCCTAGCCTGTCTCTCTTTTTCCCAAAATTTTTTTTTGCCTCCAGGGTTATTGCTGGGCTCTGTGGTGCCTGCACTACTAATCCATTTCTCCTGGAAGCTATTTTTTTTCCTTTTTGCTGCTCTTATTGTTTATCATTGTTGTTGCTGTTATTATTGTTGTTGTTATTGCTGTTGTTGTTGGATAGGATAGAGAGAAATTGAGAGAGGAGGGGAAGACAGAGGGGGAGTAAAAGACACCTGCAGACCTGCTTCACTGCTTATGAAGCGACTCCTGGAAACCATTTTATTTTCTAAATTTTTAAAAATTAGGACAGAGAAATTGAGAGATGGGGAGATAGAGGGAGAAAAAGACACCTGCAGACCTGCTTCACCACTCATGAAGCATCTTGGCTGCAGGTGGGGAGTTGGGGCTGGAACCCAGGTCCTTGAGCTTGGTAATGTATGCGGTTAACTAGGTGTGCCACCACCTGGGCCTCCCCAACACCTATTCATTCTTCAATATATATATTTTTTCATTTGGATTTCAATTTCAGTTTATCTCTTGAAGTCTGACAGGTAGTTACAGGTAATTTCTGTGTATTGTGAGTATTTTATGTTAAATGTCTGATATGTCTTTTATACTACACTCATCTTTGAAAAATAACTTAGATGATTGCAGATTTCTACTTCAGAGTAACTTTCTGCAACTCTTTTAAATAATTTGTTTTCATTTATTTGCCTCTGGATTAAATATAGTCCTTAAATACAGATTTGGCATTCAGGCCATTAATTCTGGAGAAAATGTAGGCATTGTTTCTTCAGTTATTAATTATTTCTTTCATCAGTGGAGGATTTAAATTTTGTATTCAATGTTGTACTTAGTGGTGAATATGATACTTACATGCATGCTCCAATAATTGAGTTAATTTTGTCATAAAATGACCTAACCTTAATATTTATTTACTTTTGTAGTATTTTTAATTATTTGCCAGATGTCTTTCATTACTTTGATGAAAAAAAGTCATTAGCTGAGCACCTAAGATACAAATGCTAGAAATAAACTTATTGCTATCATTTCTGTGAATCATTTTATTTCTTATTTCCTTGATACAGATTACATCACCTAATCTTAATTTTTAAAGTAGACAAGTTTCTTAGCATTATCTTTGAGACATGTTTATTTTTATTTTGACTCAGGTCTGAAACTAGTGTCCAAACAGAAACCAGCAGGTAAGCAACTTAGGTAGAGTTTCTGATAAGTAAGTACATCATGAAAATTAAGAAAGAACATTTTTTGAAGCAGCCATAACTAACAACCTACTTATTAATATTTCCCATTCTAGTAACAAATATTAATGATCTTGATAATTTTCCTTCAGTTAACTAATTTTGTATTGTCTACTTTTTGATGTAATATGGGGAATACTAACATCAAAATTCTCATAGACAATGAATTACAGTTGTTTTGTGAAACTCATAAGTAGAACATTAAAAAATTTTGTTAGTGATTTAACATTGATTTACAAAATTATAAGATAACAGGGATACAACTCCACATGTTTCCCACCACCAGAGTTTTGAATCCCCAAATCCTCCACTATAAGTTGTGGTAGTTCTCTTGAGGTTGCAGATACAGAGTTAACTATGATTTCCTCAACTATCTGTCTATATTTGTATGTATTTGTCTCCTTCCCCCACTATGGTCCCATGTTTTTTTCCTTTCCAAGTCACACATACACCTATTACTGCATCCAAATGTCCTTCCCTTTTCCCTCTTATCCGGGTCCTGATGGGAGCTGGAGTTCGGAGCCCTCTGGTCATCTTCCCTCTATCATTTCTCCCTTACTGGGAGTACAGATCAAAATTGTTTGGGGGAGAGTGCAGAAGGTGGGAGTTCTGGTTTCCATAATTGTTTCTCCACTGGATGTGGGCACTGGCAGGTCGACTCATACTCCCAACCTGTTTCTTTTTGTTTTTTTAATTTTATTTATTAAAAGGAAACACTAACAAAAACCATAGGATAAGAGGGGTGCAACTCCACAAAATTCCCACTACCAGAACTCCATATCCCATCCCCTCCCCTGATAACTTTCCTCTCCTTTTCTAAGTGGGTTTTTTTTTTTCTAAGTCCCTGTTTCTAAGTGGGGTAGGGGTAAGTAAAGCATTTTTGCATCCTTTCCTATGAAATACACAAAGAAAGTTGTCACTCGTTCATATTCCATTTACATTCAATATGAATACGAGCAGCTCAGTCAATATGAATCATTAAATCATGATTACCTTACTTATGAGGAGTTTGTCTCTGACACAGTATCATAAACTAACTAAACTTCTGCATTTTCCACGGTCCTCCACAATCCATAGCTGTGTTAATAAGAGTTATCTGATATATATTTCTTTTTAAAAAATTTTTATTTATAAAAAGGAAACACTGACAAAAACCATAGGATAAGAGGGGTACAACTTCACACATTTCCTACCACCAGAATTCTGTATCCCATCCCCTCTCCTGATATCTTTCCTATTCTTTATCCCTCTGGGAGTATGGACCCAGGGTTATTATGGGATGCAGAAGGTGGAAGGTCTGGCTTCTGTAATTGCTTCCCCGCTGAACGTGGGCATTGGTAGGTCGATCCATACTCCCAGTCTCTCTCTCTGTCTCTATCTCTCCCCTAGTGGGGTGGGGTTCTGGGGAAGCAGGGCTCCAGGACACATTGGTGGGGTCATCTAAGTGTTGAGTTAAACATCATCCAGAACTTGGCCTTGTAATCTTACACAAGTCATCACATTTATTGGTTCACTCACCTTCCTTGTTCAGTGTTAGATTTTTTTTTTGTACTGTATGACACTTTCCCCCCTTCATAATTAAAATCAATTTATGGTAATTTTAGAAGTTAAGTTCTCTAGATGATATCCCAACATTATATCATTTCTGTCCTCTGACAACGTAATCCCCTCCAGTAAGGAAGTTATGACATTTCTATATCATTTATTTACTTTGTTTGGATGTCTCCTAACATAAAACCCCTCTATTTATCGACATAAGTTATGTCTCCAAACTAGGAAAAACAGTATTTTCTTTGTTTTGCTCATCACCAAGGGGGTTACGTGTTATATGGTACTCAGGTACTTTAAATCTGTCAAGCTTTTGCTTGCTTAGAATCTGTCTGTACATTACCTATACTCTCTGAAGTTTCTTGAGAGTAATGGCCATGCCTGTTTTGCTAACCAGTGCATGTTAGTATCTAGAGAGTAAATGTTCCATAAGTAAATGTTTAGTGAGTGAACATCACACACATAGTGAATTTTTTGTTTGTTTGTTTGTTTGTTTGTTTTTGCCTCCAGGTTATTTTGCTGGGGCTCAGTTCCTACACCAAGAATCTACTGCTCCTAGAGGCTATTTTTTTTTCCTTTTGTTGCCCTCATTGTTATTATTGCCATTTCTATTGTTGTTGTTGGATAGGGCAGGGAGAAATCAAGAGAGGGGGGAGAGAAAGACAGACACCTGCAGACATGCTTCACTTCTTGTGAAGCGACCTCCCTGCAGGTGGGGAGCCAGGGGGCTCAAACCAGGACCCTTACTCTAGTCCTTGCGCTTCGTGCCACGTGTGCTTAACCCTCTGTGCTACTGCCCAACCCGCGAGTGAAAATGTTTTAAGTGCTCCAGTTGTACCTTCACCATAGAGTAGTATGCCATATCTATAATCTTTTTTTTTTTTTTGTAGGAGTCACTAAATCAGATTAAAAGATTGCTATGGGCAATCTTACATAAGAAAATATATTTTGAATTCAAGGAATCAATTTTGAGCATTAACCCAATAGCTTGCATTTATTTAGCATATACCAGGAAAATTATTCTTGGATCCTTCTTTCATGCTTGGAAGACATTTTTTTTGTGCTGAAAATCAACATTTTATTCATGTCAGAACTTTCTTTTTTCCCTGGATATACAAATCTATTGGTTTGGGGAAAACTAACTAGATCAAAAAGGGATGCTTTCTGTTCAGAGTAGAAGGGAAAAAGAAAAGAACCTACAAATTTTTAAGATAAAAATTTCCCCAATAGAATGGTTTGGAAAAGTGAAAGAGGGAAATGGTAAAATTATACCTCTTACACTTAAATCTCTCTCTAGTCATATTATTTCTGTGTCAATTAACCCCACTTATTTTTTTCTTCGACTTGTTACTGACTTCCTTTATTTTGGTTGGTGCTTTAGAAGTAAGTGATTTTGCACTAGTTTATGGATACGTGTGAACATATGCTCTCTCTCACAGAACCTGGTGTATATCTAGGTTTTGGGACTTTGTTAGAAAGTGAACCACCTGGGATGGAATTAGAGAATACTATGAAAGGAAAGGTCTCACCAGAGTAATGAAGCTGAAGGGTTGTCATTCCACACGTGAAGTCTCTGGACACAGTCTGAGCTGAAGCATGTTGAGGTGGCAATCGTTGCGTTGATTAGGTTGCGATCGGCAGATGCAATATTATTTGATATGGCTTGGGAGAGGCATGCGGGAAAGTGGGCCCTATCCTAAGGTTCCAGGACTGGGGGAATAGAGGCTCTATAGTGGAGATGTGAGGTTCCTGCTGTCTTAGGGTTCAAAATGTCTATGTTCAGCGGGGAAGCAATTACAGAAGCCAGACCTTCCACCTTCTGCAACCCACAACGACCCTGGGTCCATGCTCCCAGAGGGATAGAGAATGGGAAAGCTATCAGGGGAGGGGATGGGATAATGGAGATTGGGTGGTGGGCATCGTGTAGAGTTGTACTCCTCCTACCCTATGGTTTTGTTAATTTATCCTTTCTTAAATAAAAAATAAATTAAAAAAAGTAAGTGATTTACAAGTATAAAAATGGAAGAATTCAAGGATTCTATTTTAGCTACTAACAATAATTAATATAAAAATAAAAAATTTGGCCAGTACTTATATTTTTACCACAGTTTTGCAAGTAAAGAAAAAGAACCCATAAACAAGTACAGTATAACTTTGTCAGATTGCACTGTATCAGTCTAAAAGTATTATTTTCTTATTTATTTTAGGTCTAAATCACAGGAAAGTACCTAAAGACAAAACAGTATGTAAGTACATTATGATGCATTTCTTAAAATAAATGTTTCAAAAATTTCCAAAATTTTATTTATTAATTACTGTTGGAGATAAAGAGAGTTTAACTATCTCACAGAACATGAATTAAAGGGGTTGAACTTGGGACCTCACACTTGAGTGTTCAAACCTTTATCCACTGCACCATTGTATAGACCCCAATATATATTTCAAATTTAAATGGCATTCACAATCCATAATTACTTTTTTGATACTTATTTCTTCATTCCCTTTTGTTGCCCTTGTTGTTTTCTTATTGTTGTAGTTATTGATGTCGTTGTTGTTGGATAGGATAGAGAGAAATGGAGAGAGGAGGGGAAGACAGAGAGGGGGAGAGAAAGACAGACACCTGCAGACTTGCTTCATCGCTTGTGAAGTGACTCTCCTGCAATTGGGGAGCAGGGCCTATAACCTGGATCCTTAAGCCAGTTTTTGAGCTTGGCACCACGTGCGCTTAATCCGCTGAGCTACCGCCTGACTACCCCATAATTAATTTTAATCTATTTATTGGGTAGATAGATTAGTAAAGTACTACATAAAAATGTATTAATCTACACTAATCTTGTTTTTAAATTTTATATTTATTTACTTTCTCTTTTGTTGCCTTTTTTAAATTGTTGTGGTACTTGTTATTGTTGTTGATGTGGTCGTTGTTAGATAGTACAGAGAGAAATGGAGAGAGGAGGGGAAGACAGAGAGGGGGAGAGAAAAAGAGGGGGGACAGACACCTGCAGACCTGCTTCACCTCCTGTGAAGCGACTCCCCTGCAGATGGGGAGTTGGGAGCTCAAACCTGGATCCTTAAGCTAGCCCTTGCACTTCACGTCACATGCGCTTAACTTGCTGTGCTGCACTCGACTCCCAGTCTACACTCATCTTATGGTTAATGAGTATGAATCAATAAATCTTTTTCCTCAGTTTAGTAATTTTTTTCTTTTTGGGGTATGCTCTTTTTTCATTGTGGCAAGATATCTAACATAAGATTTGCTGTTTTAACTACTTTAAAGTATATAATTCAGTGGTATTAACTTCATTCCCAGTATTTTTCTTTAAAAATTTTTTTTGTGATTAAAAAATGATTAACAAGACTGTAAGATAGCAGGGGTACAATTCCACAGAGTTCCTACTATCAGAGTTCTGTGTCCCATCTCCTCTACTAGGATCTTCCCTATTTATCCCTCTCTGGGAGTATGGACCAAAATTCTTTATGGAGTGCAGAAGGTGGGAGTTCTGGCTTCTGTAATTAGTTCTTCTGTAAATTGGACATGGACATTGGCAGGTTTATCCATACCCCCACCCTGTTTCTATCTTTCCCTAGTTTTGTAGGACTCTGGAGAGGTGAGAATTAGGGACATATTGGTGAGGTCATCTGCCCAGAAAGTCAGGATGGAATCATAGTAGAGTCTGCAAATAGGTGGCTGAAAGTAAGATCTAAAGCAGGACAGATTGTTTAATAATCAGGAACCTAAAGGTAGGGCCAGAACAGATGAAATTAGGGATCATTGAGTGGGAAGAAGCTAGGAACTCTATTTTAGTTATGTTCCAAGGGGCCCATGACTTTAGTGATTTTTGCCTGAGCTTAATAACTAACATGCAGGTGGACTAAAAATATTGTATGGAAAGATGGTGTCAGAGTTGAGAACAGGGCTAGAGAGCTGGATTAGGGCAGAGAGTAAGTCCCAAACATGAAGAAAGTATATAAATATCATTAACTGTTTGGCTCATCAACCTGACCTAGGGGCCATATCTATTCATATTTAGCACAGGAGCCTGTGTAACTTCTGAGTCCCTGTCAGTCCGAGCTTACAGCCCATGGTCACAGCTAGGAACATTTTAAGCTGCACTCATTTCAAGAGCAGTCTTTCTTTCAGAGTAGGGTGACCCAGCCTTCCTTTAAGTGGGGCAGTCCCTATGATTGCTACTTTATAGTGAGGGCAAGGTCCTGGAGAAGGCCACGAGAGGGCTTATGATGGGGTTCCTGCTTGAAGTAACTAGTGATGGTAGAGAGGGATCTATTAGAGGTCTAGGCCCATCATACCTGTTTGGGAATTCAAAGATTCTCTGATTAGAACCAGTAAATATATATATAATGTATTTGTTGGGAACTTGTCTTTTGGATAGAATGTAACTAGTTACAGTCAAATAACTAGAAATATGTAAATTAGCATTTAGAATTAATCTCATAATTACAGCCACTTTACCTCTTAAGTACTATATAGTACTATATATATAAGTACAATATATATATTATAATAATAATATAATATATAATATTATTATTGTAATATATATTATATATAATAATATATAATATATATATTACAATGCTATGACTTAAGAGGATTTGGAGCTGAATTGTGGTGCACTGAGTAGAGTGCTTGTTACCATGCTTGAAGACCCAGGTTTTTTTTTTAATATTTATTTTATTTATTTATTCCCTTTTGTTGCCCTTGTTTTATTGTTGTAGTCGTTGTTGGATAGGACAGAGAGAAATGGAGAGAGGGAGGGTAAGACAGAGAGGAGGAGAGAAAGATAGACACCTGCAGACCTGCTTCACCGCCTGTGAAGCGACTCTCCTGCAGGTGGGGAGCCAGGGTTCGAACTGGGATCCTTATGCCGGTCCTTGTGCTTTGCGCCACCTGCGCGCAGCCGGCTGCGCTACAGCCCGACTCCCTGAAGACGCACGTTTTAACCCTCAGTTCCCTTTTGAAAAGGGTTGGGGGAAAACTTCACGAGGGTAGAGTGGTGCTACACGTGTCTCTCCTGTCTCTCTATCTCTTACCCTCTATCAAAAGAAAATTTGGGGTGGGTTGGTGGTGCACCTGGATGAATGCACATGTTACAATGTGCAAGGACCCAGGTTCAAGCCCCCAGTCCTCACCTGCAAGGGAAAAGCTTTGTGGGTGGTGAAGCAGGGCTGCAGGTGTCCCCTCTTTATCTCCCCCTTCCTCTAGATTTCAGGTTGTCTCTATTCCAATAAATAAATAAATATAATAAAAACATTTTAGAAAGGGGAGAAGCCAAGAAAAAAGTTAAAAAAATGGCCACCAGGAGCTGTGGAGCCATGCAAGTACTAAGTCCCAGCTGTTACTTCTGATGTAAACAAATACAAGCAAAAAGACATAACAGGTGTTCATAAAGACCCTGCTTACAGTTTGTAAAACCAAGAAATTGCTTCATGATAACCACAGAATAATATTAATAATTATTTCAGTTTCTAAAAAGCTGCAAAGTTGTAATTTGATCCTTATACTCATGAATACTTGATTGTACGTGGGATTTGTTAAATTTTCTCATTTTGTAAACACTTCTGATTATGATGGCTCCTTGAAACTGTACAACATTGTCAATAAGTTATTCACAGCTAGATGATTTTATAAGGTAAGTTTTACTAATCTTTTCTATGATTCTTATTTTTCTGCCATATGAATCGGATTTTCTTTTGACCAACTCTGTAGGTTTTTTTCAGATTTATGGGAATTGTTTGCTATCAGTACTTTAAGAGTATGCCCTTATTCTCTTTCACAGTAACTAGCTTTTCCTTCAGAAGGCAGTGGATAAGACAGGAGTCACAAGAAGAAATGAAAATTCAGCTTTTCTTACCCGGGTCACAACTGAAGGAAGCAATAAACCAAGTGTGAACCAATTTATGACTCTGATGTTTTGTTTTTTTCTTCTCTTCCGCCACCCCTGAGTCTGCAGTTCCACTCTTTCCGGGCCCATAACTGAAGATAGTCATCTTCTTTCATCACCACCCCATATGGCACCCAGACTCCACTGCTCTCCCACCACTTTCTCTGGGTTGCCGTTTGTGATCCCAGGGACTACAGCTCTCCATCAGCTGCCTTTCCTTTCTTTTTTAAAAAAATACATCTTTTAAATTTTATTTATTTATTGGATAGAGACAGCCAGAAATCAAGAGGGAAAAGGGGTGGCAGAGAAGGGAGAGAGAGAGAGAGAGACACCTGCCACACTGCTTCACCTCTCGCAAAGCTTTCCCCTTGCAGGTGGGGACTGGGGGCTTGAACCCGGGTCCTTGCGCATGGTAAATATGTGAGCTCAAGCAGGTGCAACACCAGCCAGTCCCGCCCCCCCCCCCCTTAGTTTTCATTCCAGATAATGTGCCATGTTTCCCTTCCTGGTTGTTCTCATCTGACTAAACTGGTGCTTACAGGTGTTAATAGATCCAGATATTTGTCCATCTCAGCCCACCTACATTCCCAATCTAGGGACTGTGTTAGATGCAGAGGCTGTACTTTACCATCTGATAGTTTTCCTTTTTACTTAATTTAAAAAAAAAAAATAAATAAATAATTATTATTTTTACTGGACAGAGACAGAGAAATTGAGAGGGAAGGGGAAGATAAGGAGAGAGGGAGGGAGGGAGGGAGGGAGGGAGAGAGGGAGGGAGGGAGAAAGAGAGAAAGAGGCCTGCTGCGTACCTGAAGCTTCCTCAGTGCAAGTAGGTACTAGGGGCTTGAACCCAGGATTTTGCACATTGCAACAGGTATGCTCAACCAGATGTGTTATCACCTGGCCTCCTAAAATATATTTATTTTGAAGAGAGACAGAGAGAAATTAGGAGGGAAGGGGGAGATAAGGAGAGAGGGAAAGTAACACAGAGACAGAGAAACCTGTAGCAGTTTCACCATTTGTGAAGCTTATCCCAAGTAGATGGGGACCAGGGGCTTGAACCGGTGTCCTGGGCACTGTCATGTCTATACTGAATCAGCTGTGCCACTATGTGACCCCCCTAGACATCTCACTCTATCCACTACATTTTTCTTGCTTTTCAACTGGGTGACCTGATATAGAGACAGATTCAGAGAGTTTGGTTTTGGGTATCAAGGCATAAAGCTGAACCTTTTATCAGAATTTGGTTATCAGGATTGATAAAACTGAAAGTTTCTATCATTGTCCATTTTCTGCAAGACTTTATAAAAATTATTCACTTTTTGATAAGCCATAAAATTGTCTTTGTGGGGATATTTTAAATTATATAGTTTCATTTAAAGATAGAAGGTCATTCAGATTTTAAATGTTATCTTATGATATTTGTTTTGTTTATGTCTACACTCTGATCATCATTGTAATATATTTATCTTGCAAACCAAAAGAACAAATATACTTAACAATTTTTAGTTTGTTTTCCTTATGTTCCAAACAAGCAATCATGGGGAAAAAATGAGTGTAGTTAACAATGGATACAAAGCTAAGTGTATTGCATTAAATCAAAAGACTCCGGGGAAGATGAAGGAGCGAAGGGTGGAAGAGAACTTGGATATCCTGGTGCATAATGAAACTGTCACCATGTGCCACTAAGTACACTGTAGACCATTAACCTCCTCAAAAAAATAAGTGGTAACATATACTTATAGATTGCCTTCTCTTACTGTCTTTTTAAGTATATGTACCTTGCAGTGGGAACACAGAATATAGAACACTTCAGCCTTAGATTACATGAAATGGTAACTATTTGTACACTTTCCCCTTCTCTAAACACACAGAATATTGTTTCTCATGGTTTCCAGTATTAGGCTGGAAAAATATTTCATCATGTAGTAAGCAGGGATTTTCCATTTTTTCCCAATTTTAGTATCACTTTGCTGAGGAAAATTTTATTTATAGAATTATTCTTATGAGGATATATTCCCCTATTTCCCTAAGAGGACCACAGTGACAGAAAGAAGAATGAAGAGAACCAGAGCATCACTTTGGCATATGCTGTACCAGGGATCAAAATTGGACCTGATATTTGCAAGTCCGACACTTTAACACTGTGCCGCCCTCCAGACCACTATTGACACACTTGAAACAATAAATACTTTAAAAATGTCAGCAAATGAATAGGAGTTATAAAAATGGTCCTTATAATTGTAAATTACAATGACATAAATAAAACATTGTCAAACTCAATAGTTGAGTGAAAAAGAATCAGTGAGCTTAGAATTATTAGACATTAACCTGTCAGAACAAGTGAAAGAAAATGGCTCATGAAAATGCCTTGAAAGGCTCTGGATTGACAGCAGATGGTTTAATGTTTATGTTCTTGGGGTTCCAAAGAGAGGGAAAAAATAGTGTGAGGCTGAAATAAAAATAGTTTCAAAATGAATACTAGAATATTGATTTTACAGATACTTAGATTAACAGCCACAGCCCCGCCTAAGGGTGCTTTAATAGGGTTTCTGTTCAAAGACAGACATAAATATATATATATATATTTTCAATTTTCCCGTTTTTATTATTGTTGTAGTTATTGTTGTTGTTACTGATGACATCGTTGTTAGAGAGGAAATGGAGAGAGGAGGGGAAGACAGAGGGGGCAGAGAAAGACACCTGCAGACCTGCTTCACTGCTTGTGAAATGACCTCTCTGCAGGTGCGGAGCGGGGGGCTAGAACCGGGATCCTTAAGCCAGTCCTTGCACTTTGCGCCACATGCACTTAACGCACTGTGCTATAATACCACCGGACTCCCAACAGACATCTTTCATGGGGAGATGAGCAAGTGTACCCATGTGTCAACAGTGGTACTATAAACCATTAATGTCACCAGTAAAATGATAAAAAGGTCTTCCAACATGGAACTGTGAAGTCATATACCTTGTCACAGATGCTGCCACCTTACTTTTTTCTAGTTCACAATGTTGAGCTGAATAAATAGGGAGGAATCTGAGACTGAAGACACTGAAAAACCACTAGACATAATTCAGTGAGATGTGGATGATTTATTGTTTCATATTTTAAACAGTCAGCAGTGAAACATCTGATTGAAAAATGTTATTATAATATATTTTCTCCTTCTTGGTTTAATCCAGTTTTTGTGGTTTGGTAATTTCCTTTCTGTAGGCTATGATTGTTCAAGGCTGTGACTTTAAGAGAGAACAAACAACATCAACAAAGTGCCAGTGACCACCCCTCCTCACACCCCCTCCCACAACACCCGCACCCCTGCTGCTTCTCCTTTTCTTTGCCATCAAGGTTATTGCTGGGCCTTGGGAGCTACACTAGAAATCACTACTCCTGGTAGACTACAATTTCATCCTTTTTCCACTTTCTTTTTTTTTCTTTTTGATAGAGACAGAGAAAGATTGAGAGGGAGAGGGGAGAGAGAGAAACACTTGCAGCACTGTTTCACTGCTCATGAACTTTCCTCCCTGTAGGTTGTAAATTACCACTCAGTCCCTCCAATGATACTCTTTCCTGTTTCTGTTTTTTTGGTGCTAACATTTTCAATAAAATAACATCTATTTATGTTTATATTTTGTTTCCAAAACTATAGAATTTTGAGTACACCTACATGCTTCTATATGAGGTATCAGATGCATCACACCCCAGGCTGGGGGTATGGATCAACCTGTCAATATCCATATCCAGCAGAGAAGCAATTACAGAAGCCAGACCTCTGACCTTCTGCTCCCCATAGAGATCTTTGGTCCATACTCCCAAAGGGATAAAGAATGGGGAAGCTTCCAGTGGAGGGGATGGATATTGCATGCTGCTGGTGGGAGTTGTGTGAACTGTGCCCCTCTTATCCCACAACCTATTTGTTTATTGGTATTAAATCACTAATAATAAAAAAGCTGAAAAATAAGAAAACACAAAGCAGAACTTGGACTGGGTTTGGTGTATTGCACCAAAGTAAAACTCTAGGGTTGAGGGGAGGGTTCAGGTCTTGGAACATGGTGGCAGAGGAGGACCTAGAGGGATTTAATTGTTATGTGGAAAAACTGAGAAATGTTATACATGAACAAACTGTTGCATTTTCCTGTTGACTATAAACCATTAATCACCCATAATAAAGAAAAAAAAAGATGCATCACACCCACCACACTAAATTTCAGGAGTCATCGCCTCATCAAAATTCTCCTCTGTCCATTCCTGCTTTGCCACTCACCCTGTAGTAACCACCATAGTTTTCATTGAGTGTAAGCATTGGTTTTGTTAGTTTTATTTTGTTATTTAAAAAATTTTATTAGTGACAATATTGTTTTACAAAATTATGATTACAGGGGTATAATTCCACACCACTACCATTGTCAAAGTAGTGCAAGCAAATGTTTGATTTCAAATCATCAACTTATTTTTTGTCACTTTTTTTATTGAGGGGATTAATGCCTTACAGTTCATTCATCGACATATGCATACCATTTCATTATGTAACAGGTCCCCAATTTTTCTTCCTATCCTCTCTCCCCCTCCTCCCCCAGAGTCCTTTGCTTTGGTGCAATACACCATGTCCAGTCCATGTTTCACTTTATGCTCTTCCTCCCTGTTCCCTACTTTTAAAAAAAAAAAGCCATTTGATATTCATTCTTCTCTTTTTGGCTTATCTCACTCAACAGGATATTCTCAAGTTTCATCCAAAAGGATGGAAAAGAGATAACCTCATTGTTTTTAACAGCTAAGTATTATTCCATTGTGTATATATACACAAATTTTAAGACACTCATCTGTATTGTTTCTTATGAGATAGAGATATATAAAAAGAAAAGAGAGTGTTATGTTTGAGACGGTGACAGAGAAGCAAGAGCACTGCGTTGGTATAAACAGCTGTAGAGAATTGAACCAAGAGTCTTAGTTATACAATTCCTGTGATCTACTATCTGAATTATTTCCATGGCCACCATAATTGCAATTCTTTTTTTTTTTTTCTTGTCATCTCTGGGATTTCATTGCTCTGGGATGATTTTTTTTGGGTAGAAAAAGAGACAAAGATAGAGAGACAAAGATACCATAGCATCAAAGCTTCCTTCAGTGCAGTGCAGATCTGACTTGAACCTCATTCATATCTGTAACAAAGCAAGCACACTATAACAGCCACATTGTTCTGCACTCACCTTGCACTGTGAGACAACTTGCTGGTGCTGGTATTGCTACTGTCTTCGGATCTATAAATTTGAAAAAGTTATTTTAAAATGAGAAATGTGGAAATCTTTAAGAATTAAGTGACTATTAAATAAAAGTGTCTTTTTTCAACAAAACAAGTATAGTTGCAATATTTGAATAAGTGACTCAAGCCAGTGTTTTTATGTTAACTCTTGCCATTTTTATTTTAGGCTCGTTCATGTACTTATATCATATGCCATATTTATAAAGCCATGTTGGCTAGACCTGTGATTTTTTTTCCCCAGCTACCCAAGTCAAATTAAACCTAGACCATTTATTAGTATTAAAAAACTCAGTTTATTTATATTTATGTTTTGCTTCCTTTCATAATGCCTAATCATTTCTCCTCATCAATTTTTAGAAGTTAAATTTAAGGTAAATACTGCTGTGGTAAAACACAGTAGCTTGTAATGTCAATAATGACACTAAATACTTGAGTAACTGATTAAAGGGCAAAGAGTAACTTCATTTATCAATTTATCATACTCGAAAGTTGACAAGACCTTGGAAAGCTCTTGATATCTTCCATTTTAAAGTGGTATAAGGGATCATTTGAAGAACAGAAACAGTAAATGCACTTGTTCAAGATATCTCAGTTTTTACATGCAACATTTAGGAGTAAAAACTATGAGTTAAAACAAGATTTTCTGATGATAACTGCAATTTCCTAATGATTACAGGACATTGCTACCTGTCCCCTCATCTATTATTGTGAACTACACATGTATTTTATAATTAAGAATATCTTGAAAATTGAAAACACCAGGATTTAAGAAATAAATATGGAGGTAGGTTCACAGATACTATCTCTGATTTAAAGAAATATATAAAAAGGGCCTGACAATCTGTGCCTAAAAGTTCCTTGAAATGCAGTATTGCTTTTTTCTCATAAAGTTCATGGAAAAGATAACGTTTTAGATGTACAAGTGTACACCCCCCCCCCATTCATCTCTTTCCTAACATGAACCTGGTAGTAAACTGAATGGTTACACAATGGGAAGAAAAGAAAATAAAGAAGAATGTCAAGATAGCTTGAAATATATCCCTGGGCCTCTCTTAATATTGCTTTACATGTATTCAGAACATTCTTGAGTATTTTTCTTCACTTAATTGACAAGAGTAAGTAAATAAATATATACATATATACATATATATATACCTCTCATTTTCAGCTTCCTTCTTGTTGCATAGCTGTTTTAATTTATTCTTTGATATTGACACAACAGCAATAATGAGGAGCACAGGTAGAGAAATGTAAAAAATGAGTTGATACTGGTGGTTTGGCATGGTGGCATATTTGCTCAGAGAATTTCTTCCTAGAGTAGAAAATATCCACTTGAACTTATGTCAGTGATTTTTATGACTCAAATGAAAAGATGCAGAAGATATCATTATCAACACTTTTCTCTCCTGAACACTATTTTGTTCACATACTATGAGTATAATATGCTACTGCTGCCCCCAAATTATAGTAATACTAGAATGGACTATTACTAGTGTTTTAATGAGTTTCCAACCTTATACTATGTGGTGATTATTACTAATAGAAGGCAGTAAGTAATAATAAAGTTTGTTGATTTATTTACTACCAGAGCATTGCTCATTTCTGGCTTATCGTGGGGGGGGGGCAAGGGACTAAACCTGGGACATTGGGGCTTCAGATATGAGAGCCTTTTCTGTTATACAGAATGGTTTTATGCTATCTCCCTCACCCTTTCATGAAGTTTAAACACTCTTTTTTTTTTTTCTTCCAGAGTTATCACCGGGGCTTGGTGCCTACACTCTGAATCCACTGCTCCTGGAGGCTTCCCCCCAACCCCTTGTTGTTATTGCTGGATAGGATAGAGAGAAATTGTGAGAAGACAGAAAGGAGGAGATAAAGATAGGCACCTGAAGATCTACTTTGCTGCTTGTGAAGCAACCCCTCTCCCCCCCCCCCACCAGATGGGAAGTTGGGGGTTTGAACCAGAATCTTTACACTGGTCCTTCCTTGCTCTTCTTGCCATATGCGCTTAACCTGCCCCCCTAAACAGTACTATTATTTGCAGACAACAGAGCCTTGAGTTTGTGTGATTGTTCTGCCTTGGGGCTGTTTTTTTTTCTTTTTTTAAATTTTTATTTATAAAAAGAAAACACTGACAAAAACCATAAGATAAGAGGGGTACAACTCCATACAATTCCCACCACCAGAACTCCATATTCCATCCCCTCCCTGATAGATTTCCTATTCTTCATCCCTCTGGGAGTATGGACCCAGGGTCAATCTGGGGTGCAGAAGGTGGAAGGTCTGGCTTCTGTAATTGCTTCCCCGCTGAACATGGGCATTGGCAGGTCGATCCATACTCCCAGTCTGCCTCTCTCTTTCCCTAGTGGGGCGGGGTTCTGGGGAAACTGGGCTCCAGGACACATTGGTGGGATCATCTGCCCAGGGAAGTCCAGTTGGCATCATGTTAGCATCTGGAACCTGGTGGCTGAAAAAAGAGTTAACATATAGAGCCAAACAATTTGTTGACTAATCATGAACCTAAAGGCTGGACTAGTGCAGATGAAGAGTTGGGGGGGGGGTCTCCATTTTGTAGACAGCTAGTAGGCATATTTTAGTTATATTCCAAATAGCTATACTAGTTATTTATTTATTTTTTATATTTATTTATTTATTTATTTATTTTCCTGAGCCTGACATCTGATATGCAGGTGGATCCAAGTTATTGTTTGGGGAGATGATGTCATGTACTTTTATGGAAGGTGGGGGAGTAGAGCTGGCAAAATAGCTCACCTGGGTAGTGCACTGCTTTGTTATATGCATGATTTCAGGTCTGAACCCAGCCCACTGCACTGAAAGAAACTTTGGTGCTATGGTCTTTTTCAACTCTCTATGTCTCCATGCCTTCTCTGTCTTTATAAACAAATAAACAACTACAGCAACAAAACTGAACAAAACAATAACAGCAAAAATGAGAGAGAGAGAGAGACTAACCACCATACAGCTAGAACTTACATAGTAAATATCCAGTTCCTCTCAGTGACTTATTTCTAGTTCTCTCTTACTCTTTTCTAATACTCTTTTCTATCTCCATGGTTACTGCTGAGGCACAGTGCCTATACAATGACATCACCTTTCCCTCCCAATAGCCATACTTTTTCTTTCTTTCTTTTTTCCCTTATAGTTGGATAGAGAGAGAGAGAGAGAGAAAGAGAGAGAGAGAGAGAGAGAGAGAGAGAGAGAGAGAGAGAGACGGAGGAGGCAGGCACCTATAGCCCTGCCCCACTGCTCATGAAGCTTCCCTCTAACACGTGGGACTGGGAGATTGAATATAGGTAATATATGCTATCTATTTAGAATTAATTAAAATGTGGTATTGGAAAGAAAGAAAAAGAGAAAAAAAGAAAAAGATTTCTTATTCCTTATATATCTTTGTCCTAAGTATTTTTTGTTCTGTGGAAAAGATGTAACTTAAATCTATAGGCCTCTAGTTTTGTGGCATGCTATTTTGGATAGCTTTCCTTTCTTTTTTTAAATATATATTTTTAAAAATACTTATTTATTCCCTTTTGTTGCCCTTGTTTTATTGTTGTAGTTATTATTGTTGTTGTCATTGTTGGATAGGATAGAGAGAAATGGAGAGAGGAGGGAAGACAGAGGGGGCGAGAAAGATAGACACCTGCAGACCTGCTTCACTGCCTGTGAAGCGACTCCCCCTGCAGGTGGGGAGCTGGGGCTTGAACCAGGATCCTTATGCTGGTCCTTGCACTTTGTGCCACCTGCACTTAACCTGCTGCGCTACTACCCAACTCCTGATAGCTTTCTTTTCTTGCTGACCCTCCCCTTCTTCCCAGAGGACAGAATTTTCAGTCCCTTAAATCACCCTTCCTTTCTTTTTCTCATTGTCACCTGTAATAGGAGTTATTTAAGCTGAGTTCTAAGACCATATGACCAGTTATTCAGATTTTCTGAATTTCTTCCATGTGGACAGGAAGTATATATGTTGCTAACGCCTTTCTCTCTTTTTTTTCTTACTAGTCTGCCTCAGGCTTGTTTATGTGCTTAATCTTAAAGAACCCAGAAGGTGGTTTGAGGAGACAGCATAATGGTTATGCAAAATAGTCTCATACCCGAGGCTCCAAGGTGTTAGGTTCAATACCTAGCGCCACCATAAGTCAGAGCTGAGCAGTGTTCTGCTCTCTCTCTCTCTTTCTCTCTCTCTTTCTCACTCTGTATCTCTATTATTAAAGTAAAATAAATAAAAATGAAAAATCCAGAAAGACAGGAAAATTTCTACTTCCCACTATGATATTTAGTTGCTCTTACTACACTGTCTCCCCAACAACTTAAAAATCATCTCATTGCCTCCCTGGATGCAGTACGCCAAGCCCGCTGGCAACTCACGGAAAGTCTGAACTTCACCCACTCAAGTAGGAAGGCCTGGAAGCTTCTTCACAGACTGGGTGCCAGTAGCCAACCCCCTCCTGTCTCCCATCCTTCCGTATCTCCAAACTCAGTGGCCAGTCACCTAACTCAAGTTGGACGTGCTAAGATCGACCCAGTCAGGAAAAGAGAAATTTCCCATGAGTGGTCATCCCTCTTCCGGTTATCTTGTCCATCTCCAAAAATCTCTCCCTTTACACTGTCTGAACTGGAAGACACTTTGAAGAGGGTTAAACTGGGAACAGCTGCTGGCTATGATAACATCACCCCAGAACTCATTCTTAACCTGGGTCCCGCGGCAAAGAAGTGGCTCGCTTCATTCCTGTCCCACATCTTGGAATCTGAGTCTATGCCCAAAGTTTGGCGTCGTGCGAAGATTATAGCGGTTTTGAAACCAAAGAAAGACCCAACACTGGCCGCCAGCTATAGACCAATTTCTCTCCTCTCTGTGTGTTACAAACTCCTTGAGAGGCTGCTTCTGTCACGTATTTCTCATCTTACAGAGAAATTCCTATCACCCGCCCAGGCTGGTTTCCGCCCAGGAAGATCTACCTGCGAACAAGCCCTGGCCCTCTCAACTTACATTGAAAATGGACTCCAGAAGAATTTAAAGACAGGTGCTGCCTTTGTTGATCTCACAGCAGCCTATGACACGGTCTGGCACTGTGGTCTCCTAGTCAAGATCTCAAGATGCCTGCCTCCATGGGTGGCCAACACTATATCGTTTCTTCTCCAAAACAGAAGATTCCGGGTGCATCTGGGTGACAAGTCTAGCAGATGGAGACTTGAGACAGTCTCAAGTGGCCTCCCCCAGGGCTCTGTTCTGGCTCCTACGCTATTTAATATTTACATCAATGACCTCCCAGAAACTTCTTCAAGGAAGTTCATCTACGCCGATGACATCTGCTGTGCAACTCAGGCATCCAAGTTCGACATCCTCAAGGAAACACTCACGAAAGACATGTCTCTGATATCTGATTACTGTAAAAAATGGCGACTAATCCCTAGCACTGCAAAAACGGTATAATCTGTTTTCCATCTACACCATGCCTCGGCCTCGCGTGAGCTTAATATGCAGCTTGGTGATACAAGAATCCGGCATGGAGCTCAGCCAGTCTATTTTGGCGTTACTCTCGATCGCACACTGTCATTTCACGAACATCTCATAAAAACTGCGGCAAAGGTGGGTGTGAGGAATCACATCATTGCAAGACTGGCCAGCTCCTCATGGGGCGTGAGCGCTTCCACATTACGATCATCATCTCTGGCATTATGCTATTCCACTGCAGAATACTGTGCCCCAGTATGGTTCCATAGCCCCCATGTCCACTTGGTCGATTCCAAATTATATTCCTCCGTGAGGATAATTTCTGGAACCATCCATTCCACCCCAGTTCCATGGCTGCCAGTTCTTAGCAACATCGCCCCGCCAGATATTCATCGGGATGCGGCATCATCTAAGTTCATTTCCCACGTCTACGCTCGACTGGACCTGCCAATATAGGTGGATATCTTTGCCCACCCTGTCCAACGCTTGACGTCTCGTCACCCAATCTGGTCCCCTACGCCTACACTGAACTTCTCTGTTCCAGACTCTTGGAAACAGAGTTGGAAGTCAGCTGAGGTCAAGAACAAACACCTCATCACAGACCCCTGCAATCGTCAACCCAGCTTTGACCTAGCACGTTATGATTGGGCCCTCCTCAATCGCTATCGAACAGGCCATGGCTGGTGTGCCGCTATGTTCCATCTCTGGGGAGCCAGAGACGACCCGAACTGCCCCTGCGGCTCCAGACAGACTATGACCCACATAGTCAATGACTGCCACCTCTCCAGATTCAAAGGAGGTCTCGAAACTTTACATCAGGCTCAACCTGACGCTGTTGACTGGCTACGGAAGAAGGGCAAACGCTAGAAGAAGAACTACACTGTCTCCCCAACAACTTAAAAATCAGTGGGCACTAAATATTTATCAAAGATTTTTTAAATATTTATTTATTTTCCCTTTTTGTTGCCCTTGTTTTATTGTTGTAGTTATTATTGTTGTTATTATTGATGTCGTCATTGTTAGATAGGACAGAGAGAAATGGAGAGAGTAGGGAAAGACAGAGAGGGGAAGAGAAAGATAGACACCTGCAGATCTGCTTCACTGCTTGTGAACTGACTCCCCTGCAGGTGGGGAGTCGGGGGGTCAAACTGGGATTTTTTAGGCCAGTCCTTGCCCTTTGTGCCATGTGCACTTAACCCGCTGTGCTACCACCCAACTCCCTCAAAGATTTTTTAAGTATGCAGAAATATTAGAGATTGTTAAAAAAAATAACTCCAGAATTGATAGCTAAGCCTGACTTTGATTCATTTCTGACTGATAAATGTCTACATCTTCCTCATTAGTTTTTTTATGAGGTTTTTGCTATTGATTTTTTTCAATTAACTTCTTTTTCTTTTAATTTATTTATTTATAAAGTGGAAACACTGAATAGACTATAGGATAGACCACCAGAGCTCCATATCCCATCCCCTCCCCTATTCTTTCCTATTCTCTATCCCTCTGGCAGTATGGGCCCAGGGTCATTATGGGATGCAGAAGGTAGAAGGTCTGACTTCTGTAATTGCTTCCCCACTAAACATGGGCATTGACCTCATTAGTATGTGTGTAGTGTGTGTGTGGCCAGGGCTATGTGAAGGCATGGTGCCTGACCAATGAATCCAGTTCTTCCAGAAGCCTTTTATTTCCTTCTTCATTTATTACTATTATTTTTTATTTTATAGAGACAGAGAGAGAAAAAAGTGAGAGGAAAAGAGAAAGAGAGAGAGATACCCACAGCATTCCAAGTGGTAGCACTTCTAAAACATCTCTCTGCAGGTGGGCACTGGGGACTTAAGCCACAGAGTTTGAACAAAGGTCCTTGCATGTGGTAATATGTGTGCTCTATTGGGTGTGCCATAACTGGATTCCCTTCATCAGGTGGTATCATTGTATATTAGGATCTGTTTTATTTTTAAGTATATGATCTATGTGACTCCACAAGCTACACATATATAGAATGTATTTTCTGAATTTATATAGCATCAAGTTTTTGTGAGGCATTAAGCCAGCCCCCGTGCTCCCCCTGCATTGCTGATAGTATGGCCTATTTATATAATCATTGTTTTGCCTGAAAGATTCCACACCCATTCCTTTGATCTATCTTCTTTCTACCCACCCTTCCTGCAGGGTAACATTAATCCCACCAGTTAAAACCATCACAACAGTTGTTAAGGAAGTTCCCAGCGTGCCCTTTTCCTTTCTCCACTGCCTTTTCCTAGCCATTTCCATTTCCTACTTGCCACTTCCGGTTTTATCCTATAAAAGTCACTTCTGTTTCTGGCTTCTCTTCTCCTCTTTCCGTGACCCAACCTGGAGGAGGGCAGACATGCAGACAGGGGGAGGCAGACTCCAGTCATTGCAGTTTGGCGCCATGTGGCTTAACCCACTGCACTTACGCCCAACTCTGGGGCTCCCGCATGAATTTGCCATGTATATGACTCAAATTCAAATCTGGTTCCCATTGCACTGACGGAAGCTTTGGTGCTCTTGTCTATCACTCTCTCTCTCTCCCTCCCTCTTTCTCTGTCTCCATATACAAAATAAAACATTAATAAAATTAAAAAATGGAAAAACCATAAAATTAAAACATATTACTTATACTTGATTATTTTACTTATTTACCTTGGGAGAGAGAAAGAGAAATTGAAAGAGATGTGAGAGATTGAAAGGGAGCGAGAGAGAGATTATCTGTAACACTGCATCACCTCTTGTGCAGTTTTCCCCCTGCAGGTAGAGACCAGGGACTTGAACCCGAGTCCTTGTACATTGTAACATCTACACTACCAGATGCGCCATCACCAGACCCCATGACCCCTAGTCTCAGTACTTTTTAGATACATAAGTATTTAGATTCTTTCATATGCAGATAACTCAGCACAAAACACACAAACACATATCTGTGCATATGTATACTTACGTAATTATAATTACATGGGTAATGCTATAAAATAGTATAGTACTCATACATATTTTTCTATGAAAATATCCATGACACATTAACAAAAATTGATGATGTCCTGGCAACAAATAAATCCATCAAAATTTTTATAATTTGAGGTTTATATAGGCCATATTCTGCTAACATGTCAGTAATATTCAAAATAAATAGATAACAAAGCAAAACTGAGTTCCTTAAGATCATTGTGCTTCTCAGACTCCCTATGCCCCGCACATGTATTCATCATTACAAGGCCTCTCCTAGATTGACTCCAAGGTGCTTTCTGGGCATCCTAAGGCTTGCTTGACTGGTTAAGGGACACAGAAGGGACCATGTGGAGAGCAACCATGCATACTAGCTCTGGCTTTCAGAGTCAACTTACAGACTTCAGAAAGAAGACTGAGGTCTATGTTAACAGATCAGAGGAAACTAGCTGCCTTGGATTCTCCTGACTCCCAATCACTTCTTTTTGTTTCACAAAATAATAATAATAAATAAAGCCTTTCCAAAAGACAGTAATGTCGGAACAAAAATGGTTACACTTAAAAAAGATTATCTTCCATTCATACCTTTGATTACAAAACACAGGTAACACACTTTTACTAGATTTAACCTAAATTATCCTGTGGGGGAACAAAAGTGGAAACTTTATAACATCTGTTTTCTTTGATTAATAAAATTTTAAGATACTGACCAGTTGGAGTCAAATGTCCATCATCAATACTTCCAAATCCAGTTTCATTCTTGTCACAACTAGGAGGAGCAAAGCCCTTGTCACAGTGGCAATGATTAAAATTGTTGCAAATCTGTAATTATCAGAAGATAGAAAAATTTTGTATACAAAAATTGCTTTTGATACAGGTTAATGAATATATATTTTTTCCTGCCTCCAGGGTTATTGCTGGGGCTTGGGGCTGGCACAATGACTCTGTTGCTCCTGGTGGTCATTTTTTCCATTTTACTGGACAGGACAGAGAGAAACTGAGAGAGGAAGGAAGATAGAGAGGGAGAAAAACACCTACAGACCTGCATCAGCACTTGTGAAGTGACTACTCTGAAGGTGGGGAGACAGGGGTTCCAACCTGGATCCTTGCGGGGGGTCCTTGAGCTTTGTACTTAATCTGCACTTAACTTGGTGCACCTCTACCTGAATGCACCACATGAATATTCTATACTCATTCAAAAAGAATCTACTCCAGAAAATGTGTTAAGTAGACAGATTCAACAATATCCCACAAAATTTCTGTTATTTTTTGTTCTTTTTGGAAAATACATCTAGCTCCTGTTGCCCTGCTTTTCTCTCTTTTTCCTTTCCTTTCCTTTCCTTTCCTTTCCTTTCCTTTCCTTTCCTTTCCTTTCCTTTCCTTTCCTTTCCTTTCCTTTCCTTTCCTTTCCTTTCCTTTCCTTTCCTTCCCTTCCCTTCCCTTCCCTTCCCTTCCCTTCCCTTTCCCTTTCCTTTCTTTTATTTTTATATATTCTTTTTTATATATATTCATTTTTTATTTATAAAAAGGAAACACTGACAAAAAAAAAACCCATAGGATAAGAGGGGTACAACTCCACACAATTCCTACCACCAGGTCTCCGTATCCCATCCCCTCCCCTGATAGCTTTCCTATTCTTCATCCTTCTGGGAGTATGGACCCAAGGTCATTAAGGGATGCAGAAGGTGGAAGGTCTGGCTTCTGTAATTGTTTCCCTGCTGAACATGGGCATTGGCAAGTTGATCCATACTCCCAGCCTGTCTCTCTCTTTCTCTAGTGGGGTGGGGTTCTGGGGAAGCAGGGTTTCAGGACACACTGGTGGGGTCAGCTGCCCAGGGAAGCCTGGCTGGCATCATGTTAGCATCTGGTGGAACCTGATAACATATAGAGCCAAACAAGTTGTTGACTAATCATGAACCTGAAGGCTGGAATAATTCATATGAAGAGTTGGTGGGTTTTGTAGATAGTTAGTAGTCCTATTTTAGTTATGTTCCAAAGAGCCCATGACAATACTAGTTTTTTTTTTTTTCCTGAACCTGACATCTGATATGCTGGTGTATCCAAATTATTGTCTAGGGAGATGATGTCATAGCTGGAAAAAGGACCAGAAAGCTGGATCAGGGAAGAGAGTATCTCCCAAATATGGGAAAGGTGTATAAACATTGTAAAAAAGTAAACCCCCATAGATTTGATCTGATTTTGGGCCCATATTCAGCTTTTTATAGCTTCTTTCAATTATTTTTACATCTTGATTCAAATATTGATAAGTACCAATAACCTGTCATCAACTACTATTTTTTTCTGGCTTTACAGAGCGAACTAGACTCTGAGTTAACTAGCAAGACTAACAAGAAAGACTTTTAGCTACCAGCTTTGTTTTTCTCTCTGTAGTAATAAGATGATTTAAGTTATATAGTTTATAGTACATTCATCTAATTTTAAAAACCATTTTAAACATTGAATCATCTGAAATGTTTATACTTTTATCTTTGTTAGTAAATAGTTTGGCAAGATTTCTTAAGAAAGTAAGATTGAAGTTATACATTATAGATTATTGAATTATATCAGAAAACAAATGTTTTTTACATCAAATTGTTTTTTAATTTATAAGTTGTTTATTGAATTATGAAAAGAATGTTGCTAAAATTAACACTGAAATTACATACCCCGTGTTCTTGGCAATCTATAATAGGATCACATTTTCCCATATGAGGCTGGTGACGAATTTCTTTACAGGAAAAGTTGACACAATACTACAACAAAGCAAATGAAAAAATAGTCAACAAGAAGATTCTGTGCATGGACAACATATTAGAAATTCAAAGAAACTCCAGAATTCATAGTACGAACAACTGACATAAAACCCAGTGAAAAAACAATCATTGCAATTACATTAAAAATAAATGTGAAGGGGGAGCGTTGGGCAGTAGTGCAGCTGGTTAAGTGCACATGGCATGAAGCACAAGGACTGACTAAGGGCCTTGGTTGGAGCTACTGGCTCCCCACCTGCGGGGGTTGGAGGGTTGCCTCACAGGCAGTGAAACAGGTCTGCAGATGTCTATCTTTCTCTCCCTCTCTCTGTCTTCCCTTCCTCTCACGATTTCTCTCTGTCTTGTCCAACAACAATAACAATAATGACAACAACAAGGGCAACAAAATGGGAAGAAATGGCCTCTAGGAGCAGTGGCTTCATAGTATAGGCACCGATTCCCAGCAATAACCCTGGAAGTAAAATAAAATAAAATGAAAATATAAAAATAAAATAAAAAAATAAAATAAAATAAAAATATAAAATAAAATAAAAATATAAAATAAAATAAAAATATAAAATAAAATAAAAATAAAATAAAATAAAAATATAAAATAAAATAAAAATATAAAATAAAATAAAAATATAAAATAAAATAAAAATAAATGTGAAGGGAGTTAGGCGGTGGCACACCCAGTTGAGTACACACACTACCATGGCTAAGGACCCAGGTTCAAGCTCTTGGTCTCTACCTGCAAGAGGGAAGTTTCATTAGTGGTGAAGCGGTGTTGTAGCTCTCTCTCTCTCTTCCCCTGTCTTTCTCTACCCTCTCAATTTCTCTCTGTCCTATCAAAGTAAAAAAAAAAATCTGAAATAAGCTTCACGCTTCAGATTATTGTGATATAATCATATGCAAGGACTTGGAAATTTAGCTTTCTTACAAACACCAGTAATTTTCTTAGAGAAATATCTTGACTAACACTGTTCTTAGTTTGTTAATGTCAATAATCATCTGAGGGACATTCAAAGAACATATACAAATATTTCTTCTTTTTTTGTTTCCATGGTGATAGATTGATTCTAGGACTACTTACTTTTAAAAATCTTACTTAATTTTTTTAGGGGGGAGTCGGTATAGTTCAGGGTGTTAAGTGCATGTGGCAAGAAGTGCAAGGACCAGCGTAAGGATCCCAGTTAGAGCCCCTGGCTCCCCACCTGCAGGGGACTCACTTCACAAGCAGTGAAGCAGGTTTGCAGGTGTCTTTCTCTCCCTCTCTCTGTCTTCCCCCTCCTCTCTCCATTTCTCTCTGTATTATCTAAATAATAATAATAATTAAAAAGAAATAAATTTTAAAAAATTACTTATTTTTTTATTGGGGGTAGTTAATGGTTCATAGTACAGTTGTTGACTCATAGGTACACTTCTTTCTAAGGTCAAGGAGACAGCATAATAGTTATGTGAAAGTCTTCCATGTAGAGGGCTCAGTCTCTACCTGTAGAAAACAACACCTACCACCACCATAAGCCAGAGCTGAGTAGTGCTCTTCTCTATCTCTGTATCTTCCTCATTGTATCTCTCTCATTAAAATAAAAAACAACTATAATTTGAAAGAATAAATCTACTTCTAATTAGTGTATTCTGGGTAATGCTTTCTCCTTGATAATTTTCTTCTTTCTTAAATTTTTTTTCATTACCTTTATTTGTTAGAAAGAGCCATAAATCAAAAGGAAGGGGGAGATAGACAGGAAGAGAGAAAGGAGACACCTGCAGCACTGCTTCACCAATTGTGAAACTTTCCCCATATAGATGGGGGACTGGGGTTCTTGTACATTGTGACATGCGCGCTCAACTAGGTGCATCACCACTCAGCTCCCAATAATTTTTTTAATTTTAAAAATATTATCTGTTATCTTTATAATTTATATTTGTATTAGTTTTATAATTTAAAAGAGTGAAAATATTTAAATACTAAAATTATTGGGAAAATGTGCTAAAATTTGGACAGAGTTTTGTTTCTAGGTGATGGAAGTGTGAATAATTTCTTTCCTCTTCTTCCAAATAATGTACTTTTCAATTATATTTGGTATATGCATATTGTTCCATAATGGAAAATTTACACACTTTAAAATAAATAAATTGTAATTTATCCAGAAAATGTTAAGTGTAAGGAAGTTCTCTAGAAGTCATATAAACTAACTACCATAAAAATGTATAAGAAAAAATTGCAAAAGAGAAAGACTGGAAGCCAGTAAAGTGTGTACCTTACCAAGACTGGAGCCCTGGGTTCTATCCTCAGCACTAGAGGGGAGTTCAGTGGGCAGTGTATCAGTGTATCTCCTGTTTCCTCTATCTGTCTTGCTCTTGTTTACCTCTCTTTCTTCCTTCCTTCCTACTTTCTTTCCTCTCTTTCTTTCCGTTTTTTTTTTTTTAATCGATTTAATAATGATCGACAAGACTTTAGGATCCACACAATTCCTACCACCAGAGTTCCACATCCCCATCCCCTCCACTGGAAACTTTCCTATTCTTTTTCCATCTGGGTATATGGACCCAGGACCATTCCTTTTCTTTCTCTAAGGATGTATTAATAGTCCAGGTCCCCTTAGATAGAGCATAGGTTCACCCGTGCCCATAAACTAGGAGAAAAATATATACCTGAAAGCAGAAGTACACAAGAGCATGCAGGGAATACCCCCAACACTTCATCTGCACTATTCCCGTCTTTAGGTCCATGATAGTTAAACAATTTGTTTGGCTTTGTATGTTAACTCTCTTTTCAGCCACCAGGTTCCGGATGCTGACCAGACTTCCCTGGACAGACGACCCCATCAGTGTGTACTGAAGCGGCCCACCCTACTAGGGAAAGAGAGAGGCAGACTGGGAGTATGGATTGACCAGTCAACGCCCATATTCAGCGGGGAAGCAGTTACAGAAGCCAGACCTTCCACCCTATGCAACGCACAAAGACCCTGGATCCATACTCCCAGAGAGATAGAGAATGGGAAGGCTATCAGGGGAGGGGGTGGGATGTGGAGATCGGGTTATGGGAATTGTGCGGAATTGTACCCCTCTTATTCTATGGTTTTGTTAATGTCTCCTTTCTTAAGTAAATAAAAAAAAAAGAAGCTAGTAATACCGACAGCCAACAATACAGATCACCTGGATAGTGGTTATATTGTTTATTTTTTAAATTTTTATTTATAAAAAGGAAACACTGACAAAAACCATAGGATAAAAGGGGTACAACTCCACACAATTCCAACCACCAGATCTCCATATCCCATCTCCTCCCCGATAGCTTTCCTATTCTTTAACCCTCTGGGAGTATGGACCCAAGGTCATCGTGGGGTGCAGAAGGTGGAAGGTCTGGATTCTGTAATTGCTTCCCCGCTGAACATGGGCACTGGAAGGTCAATCCACTCCCATCCTGCCTCTCTCTTTCCCTAGTGGGGCAGGGCTCTGGGGAAGTGGAGCTCCAGGACACATTGGTGGAATCATCTGCCCAGGGAAGTCTGGTTGGCATTACGGTATCATCTGGAACCTGGTATCTGAAAAAAGAATTAACATATAAAGCCAAATAAATTGTTGAACAATCATGAACCTAGAAGCTGGAATAGTTCAGATGAAGAGTTGGCGGGGGTGGAGTTAGGCTCCGTTTTGTGGCTTTCTGATCCTTTTTCCAGCCATGATATCATCTCCCCAGACAATAATTTGGATCCATCTGCATATCAGATTTCAGGCTCAGAAAAAAAAAAGAAAGAAAAAGGAAAAAAAAAAACTAGTATAGTAATGGGCTTTGGAATATAACTAAAATAGGACTATTAACTATAAGACTTCATAATTTTTAACAGATGAGTAGTATTCCATTGTGAACATATGCCACAATTTTCTGAGGTGAGAGTTTTGCAGATAGCTATCATAGGGAGATGAAAAACTGTACTCATCTGTTGAAAACTGTACTGTAAACCTTTAAGCCCCTTATAATTATTTTTTTAGAAAGGATGCAAAAATAAAGATATTCAGAAGGTGTAGTACAGAAGGTGGTGTAGGGGTTAAAATACTAGACTCTCAAGCATGAGGTCCTGAATTCAATCCTGGGCAGAGCATGTACCAGAGTGATGTCTAGTTCTTTTTTTCTCTTCTCCTTTCTCATAAATACATACATACATACATAAAAAAGTTTGGGTTTTTTTTTTGCCTCTCCCTAGAGGTAGTAATAGTGCTGGGGTTCAGTGTCAGCACTACGAATCCACTGCTCCTAGAGGCTATTTTTTTCCCCTTTGGTTGCCCTTGTTTCATTGTTGTGGTGGTTATTATTACTGTTATTATTGATGTCATTGTTGTTGGGTAGGACAGAAAGAAGTGGAGAGGAGAGGGGAAGACAGAGAGGGGGAGAGAAGGATAAACACCTGTAGACCTGCATCACCACTGGTGAAGTGAACCCCTTGCAGGTGGGGAGCTGTGGGCTTGAACCGGGATCCTTAGGCCAATCCTTGCGTTTTGCCCCACGTGCACTTAACCTGCTATGCTACTGCCTGACTCCCAAATAAAATATATTTTAAAAAGGTGTTCAGAAGTACAACAGGCATATGAAAAAATGTTCAAAATCACTGATTATCAGAGAAATGCAAATCAAAACAATGAGATACCACCTCACCCCTGTGAGAATGGCCTATATAAAATGGAAAGAAACAAATCACAACAAGGATGTGGAGAGCTGTGAACCCTCCCATGCTGTTAATGAGGATGCAGGTTAATATACTCCCTGTGGAAAGGGGTTTGGAGATTCCTGAAGACATTAAAAGTCAACCTACCACATGACCTAGCAATTTCTTTCCTAGGCAGGTATCCAAAGAACACAAAAGTTCCACTCACCCTTGTGTTAATGGCAGTGTTATTTGTAATAGTCAGCATTTGAGAACAACCCCAGATCCCAAATATCCAACAACAGAAAAAAGATTAAAGAAGCTGTCTGTAATATATATATATATATATACACATACATATACATTATAGATATATACATAATATATATTACAACTGAAATAATGACATATTCTCCTTTGCTACAATAT
Organism: Erinaceus europaeus; assembly: GCF_950295315.1. NCBI lineage: Eukaryota > Metazoa > Chordata > Mammalia > Eulipotyphla > Erinaceidae > Erinaceus > Erinaceus europaeus. The sequence goes on along the minus strand of NC_080163.1, from coordinate 64,911,968 downwards.
GGGAAGAACTATAAGAATAATGCTGAATGACACCACTCAGAAGGAGGACAACTAACAGATGACGTAACAAGGCAAAAAGACAATGCATGATGAAGACTCAGCAGATTATAGTCTATTATAGCAGATTTAGAGATTCAGAAGGGGGAACGAAGGCTGACTAAGGGAAAGTGGGGGACCTAAGTGCCTGTGGTAGAATAAAATGAGTTTGGCTGAGGTTGAAATATATTGATATTTATCTTGGGAAAAATGTGAATATGTATTCAGTAAATCAACCTTTCTGCAATAAAGTGATATTGGAATTGATATTGACAAAGTATGCCATTATCAGAGCAAATAGTTACAAATAAAAAAGTAGGTTGATGGAAAAAGCCCAATATTTGGAATTTAATTTGAAAACAATTTTTCATTATATATTTTAATGTGTAGTTTAATATATAGTTATGTATCTGGACTATGAGTGGGACTATATGTATATACATATATTATGTGGATATCATCTATTTGTACATGATTTTACACACATATACATTTCATATCTATTTTGCTCATTTATTTATATCAGCTCTTTGCTGATGTGCTCAGAAGGAGTTATGATCCAGTGGCAAGTAATAAAACTAGCACCAAGGTTATAGATTCTTAATACTATTTCCCATTTAAATTATTACCCAGGGTTCCTTGAAAAATGGCTGATTCTAGGTACTTGGACAAGAAACATAAGATAAATCTAGTCCATCTCGCAGTTTCATAAAATAAGGCACTACTCAGAAAAATATACCCCAATAATAAGCATAAATAAGCACATGTCAAAGAAATAGGAATCAGTTGAAATCTACTGATGGCCAAAGCTAGAACTACTTGAATATATGTATATATATATAATTGTACTGAATTATAATCTAAGGTTATAACATAAATACATGAGTAGATATGGTTATAAATGAATGAATTAGTGAAAGGACAAATGGAGAACATAAGCTATCCAGAAAGATTAAGAATTTTTACTGAGGGTCGGGTGGTAGCGCAGCAGGTTAAGCGCACATGGTGCGAAGCGCAGGGACCAGCTTAAGGCTCCAGGTTCGAGCCCCCGGCTCCCTATCTGCGGGGGCATCTCTTCACAGGCATTGAAGCAGGTCTGCAGGTGTCTTATCTTTTTTTCCCCCCTCTTTGTCTTCCCCTTCTCTCTCCATTTCTCCCTGTCCTATCCAACAACGATGACATCAGTAACAACAATAACTACAACAATAAAAAACAACAAGGGCAACAAAAGGGAAAATAAGTAAATAAATAAATATTTAAGAAAAAAAGAATAATTTGTATTATGTGGAAAACTTGGAAATGCTATGCATGTAAAAACTATTGTATTTACTGTCAACTGTAAAACATTAATCTCCCAATAAAAATAAATTAATAAAGAATAATTTGTGTAGATACTAAGTCCTACAGAAAGTGAAACATAATTTCTGACAATTTAAGTGTAGGCTAAGCATAGTGACTTTTTCCATGCAAGATGAAAAGAGGAAAAGTTGCCTCACAGCCAAAGGACCGGCCTAAGGATCCCAGTTCAAGTTCCTGGCTCCCCACCTGCAGGGCAGATGCTTCACAGGCAGTGAAGCAGGTCTGCAGGTATCTTTCTCTCCCACTTTCTCTGTCTTCCCTTCCTCTCCCCATTTGTCTTTGTCCTATATAACAATGACGACATTAATAACTACAGTGATAAAACAAGGGCAACAAAAGGGAATAAATAGATAAACATTAAAAATAAATAAATAAAAAAAGAAAAGCTGCCTTTATAGGGAGAACCTGAAAACATTACCTTAGCAAAAAAAAAAAAAAAAAAGAAGTTAACATTAACAAGTATGTTGCTTGACATGATAAAAGGGCATTTAAACTCCATGATTTCCATGAGAAAAAAATATCAGGAAAATCCTGTTTGAGTTGGAATATATGAATTAATTCTCAAAACTGTCAAGGCCATCACAAAAAGGGAAATTATGAGACACTGTCACTGCAAAAAGGGAGCTTAAGGATTCATACATGATAAATGTAATGTGTTAACCTGGGTGGGACCCTGAAAAGAAAGACATTAGATAAAAGCTTAGGAAATGAAGTTTTATTGGTAGTTATTATTGTCTTTCTCATAGATTTTTCATAGATTATAACAACTCTTCCACAATGTTGCATTAATAAGAGGGTTAAGTGGGTATCTAGTTCAGAGGTGGGGATGGGCAAATAAGCAAGAGGAAAGTATAGGGCTGGACAGTATGTTCTAAAACTGGATGTGAGGATGGTTGTGCAACTCAGTTAATGCAATGATTTGTACACTTATCTTGTATGAATTCTATAGTAAATGATACCCCAGTAAAACTATACAAAATGGATATTGCCAAAGTAAGTAGAGCCATAAAATATTTTTAGAATGACTTGAAACTCTTATGATTCTCATTACCATATCAGGACCACATGGAGTACCATCTTCTACATATGTATCATCTCTGTCTTCAGGTTTTTTAACTGTTGTGGATACGTCGGTAATAGGTACGTCCTTGGTGCGATATGTAGACACACATGTATCTTCTCGTATATGTGTGTAAATGACAGATAAATTTGCACGTGCTATCAGTTTTTTGAACGGCCAGGTACAGACTAATTTTCCACATAGAACATTACTAGAAGCATAGAGCAAAAAAAAAAAAAATCACTGAAATAACAGATTACTAATATGGCTTAAAACTTAAAAGGTTTTATCAATTGAAATCCAAGCTTCAACAATTTCTTATAAATTCTTGTGAACACAAAGATTTATGATGTGACTTTTTGCTTGGCTTTGTAAAACAATGTGGCAAGGAAACAATTAATGCTTTTTATAATCTGACATTCTTGACTTGTCCTATAATAACTTCTTACAAATGAGTATGGTCTTCAATTTTTTTCATCAGTAAAATGGAAGAAATTCTTATTATAAGCATTTGATATATATATACATATATATATATATCCCTGATGTAAATTTGACACATATAAACTACTAACACAAAGGCTAGTGATACACAACAGTTAATAGAGATTTTTATGCTCATTGTTGCCATAATATTATAGGTACTGAATACATATTTTTTGATGCAGTACATAACTGTGTTAGTCTAGTAATAGAAAACTCATTTTGTATACAATGCCATTTTGGCTTATACACAATAAGATATTTTATATTTTTAGGACTATATAATCTACATTACAAATTAGTTTTCAAAATACATACGAGAAAGTACAAAATGAGTTGCCACAGTTTCCATATCTGTCTGCTCTTGTATTTATCTCATCAAAACAAATAAACGGAGCACCTCTAGAATCTAAAAAAAAGGAGAAAAGAATAAAAGTAAATTACAGTACATGATTTCAATTGTCACTACAGAAATAAAAAGATTCACTCTGGAAAGAATGATCCCTATAGAGGTTTGGAATTACTTAACTTTAGCTTTCGTGATCAGACAAGATTGGGCATGTTCAGGGTGGTATGGCCATTGACAGAATTTCTTAATTTTAAAAAGTTGCTGCGGGTACTTTAAGGTTTCAAAAAAACAGATGTTTATTTTAAAGTCTGATAAATCATTTTCTCACCTGACAGTACCTGCTTTGCCAAGCATGCATCCTTTGCTTGAGCCTGGATCCTACAGTAGTGAGGGAAATTTTGGTGTTTTGATATATCTCTCTTGGTCTCTTTCTTGGTCTCTCTCTCTCTCTCTCTCTCTCTCTCTGACTTTATCTGCAAAGTTGCTCTGGAGAAGTGAAGCACAGGAGACAAAAACAAAGACAGTAATACAAAAATAAAATGCATGAATAATATTGGAAAAATCAGCACATATGACCCTAATTATTTCTTTTAAGTTGTTTACTTTCTGCCTTAGCTCCCTAGTCAATTACAGACCAGTGGAATACAATTGAGAGCCCACAAATAAGCCCTGTGAACATCTCATTTTTGACAAATTTTAAATGAAGAAAGGAAAATCTCTTAAACAAATGGTATTGGGAAATTTGGGTTGAAATGTACAGAAAAATGAAACTGGACTATTAATTTCCCCACAGACAAAAGTAAACTCCAAATGGATGAAAAGATTTTTCTGTTAACAAACAACAAAAAAAAAACACCATAAAATATTTAGAGGAAAACAGTGGCACAGCTCTTCAATGTAAGCTTCAAAAGCAACTTCACTGACCCAAGTCCCATTGCAAGAAAGATAAAACCAAAAATAAACCAATGGTACTACATCGAACTGAGAAGATTCTGCACAGCAAAAGGAGCTACCACCAAAACAGAAAGATTTCCTACAAAATAGGAGATCTTTACATGCCATCCATAGGACAAAAGACTAATTACCAGAACATATCAAGAACTTGCCAAACTCAGCAATAACAACAAAACACAAATAATTCAATTTTAAAACTGGGGAGAGGATATGGACAGAATTTTTAGCAACAAAGAGATCCAATAGACAAAAAGATAAATGAAAAAGTGTTCGAAGTTACTGATGATGAGAGAAATGCCCCGCCCCACTAGGAAAAGAGATAGGCAGGCTGGGGTCTGGATCAACCTGTCAATGCCCATGTTCAGTGGGGAAGCAATTACAGAAGCCAGACCTTCCACCTTCTGCACCCCATAATGATTCTGGGTCCATACTCCCAGAGGCTTAAAGAATAGGAAAGCTATCAGGGGAGGGGATGGGATACGAAGTTCTGGTGGTGGGAATTGTGTGGAGTTGTACCCCTCTTACCCTATGGCTTTTGTCAGTGTTTCCGTTTCCTTTTTATAAATAAAAATTATATAAAAAGATAATGAGATACCACTTTATATCTATGAGAATTAGAAAGGATAGTAACAAGTATTAGAGATAATGTGAGAAAGAGGAACCTTTCCACAATGCTATTGGAAAACAGTCTGGAATCTTCCCAGAAAACTAGAAATGGACCTACCCTATGACCTAACAGTTTTTCTCCTGGGAGATATATCCAATGGAAAGAATAACATCTGTCCAAAGAGATCTATGCTATGTTCATAGTAGCACAGTTTGTAGTATCCCAAACTTAGAAGCAAACCAGATGTCAGTAACAGATGAGTAATTAAGAAAGTCATGGTATATAGAATAGAATAATATTAAGATGTTCAAAGTGATTAAATTAGCTCCATTTTCTAATGCTGGATAGAGCCTGAAGGAATCATGTTAAGTGAAATAAGTCAAAAAAGGGATGTATATTGTATGATCTCTCACACAGAACTCAACTTAAGAAATAAGGACAGAGGCTGGGTGGTAGTGCACCCTGTTGAACACACACATTGCAGGATCAAGTGCCCAATTTCCAAATGTAGGAGGGAAGCTTCATGAGTGGCAAAGCAGTACTGCAGGTCTTTCTCTCTCTCTCTTTCCCTCCCTCTCTCTCTTTCTCTCTTCCCTTCTTAATTTATCACTTCTATAAAAATGAAAGAGAAAGAGAGGAAGAAAGAAAAAAGGGAAGGGAGGAAGAAATAAATAAGTAAAAGAAAGAAGGAAAGAAAGAGAGAGGGGGAGGGAGAGGGAGAGGGAAAGAGAGAGAGAGAGAGAGAGAGGGAGGGAGAGAACAGAAGAGCTTAGGATACAGAATAATGGTTAAGCAAACAGCTTTCATGTCTGGGAAGACGGGGCTCCAAGACACAATGGTGAGGTCCTCTACCCAGGAAAGTCAAGTTGACATCATGGTAGCATCTGCAACTTGGTAGCTGAAAAGCATTAAGATATAAATTGTTTAATAATCAAGAACCTAAAGATAAGAATATAGCAGATTTGGAGTCTTAATATGGAAGAAGCTAGAAATTCTGTTTTAATATATTCCAAGGGTCCCATGACTTTACTAATTTTTGCTTGGGCCTGACAGCTAATATGCAGGTGTAAAAAAGTATCGTCTAGAAGGGTGGTGTCAGAGTTGGGAATAGAACTATAAAGTTGGATTGGGGTAGAGAGTAGCTTCTAAATATGGGGAAAGTATATAAACACCATTAAATGTAAACCCCATTGATCTGACCTAGTTATTTAGTATATGAAATTCTTTTTCACAGTAATCATATAAAATATAGTGCTCTGTCAGAGTAAGTTGTGCTTATGTGAAGAGAAATAAAGAACATTTAAACTTTTCACTAACAATTTTATACAAGAATGGCTATTGAAATTTTATCATAAGGAGAAACAGGAAAAATAACCAGATTGAAAAATGGAGGAGGCCATAGGACCTTGTCCTCAACTTGGATCAACAATGGTAGAGAATGTTCTATCCTCTGAAGGGAGGATGGACAACATACTCTATGCTACTCCTGAGGAAGATGGGTCCTGATATTGGGGAAGCTTGGAATGTTCCTGCTCATGACCATAGAATGTGAGCTCAGATCTACAGGGATGTAGAGGTCACATAGGCTCCTAAGCTTAATACAGACCCTAGACCAAATCAAATCGATGGGGTTTACAGTCAACAGTATTTATATACCTTTACCATATTTAGGAGCTACTCTCTTCCCTGATCCAGCTTTCTGTTCCTTTTCTATGACATCATCTCCCCAGACAATAACTTGGATACACCTGCATATCAGATTTCAGGCTCAGGGGAAAAAAAAACTAGGAAAGCCACAGGCCCTTTGAAATATAACTAAAATGTGCCTACTAGCTATCTACAAAATGGAGTACCCCCCAACTCTTCATCTGTACTATTCCAGCCTTTAGGTTCATGATTGTTCAACAATTTGTTTGGCTTTGTATGTTAATTCTCTTTTCAGCCACCAGGTTCCAGATGCTAGCATGATGTGACCAGACTTCCCTGGACAGACAACCCCACCAATGTGTCCTGGAGCTCTGCTTCCCCAGAGCCCCACCATACTAAGGATAGAGAGAGGCAGGCTGGGAGTATGGATCGACCAGTCAATGCCCATGTTCAGCAGGGAAGCAATTACAGAAGCCAGACCTTCCACCTTCTGCATCCCACAATGACCTTGGGAAAGCTATCAGAGGAGGGGATGAAATCCAGAGTTCTGATGGTGGGAATTGTGTGGAGTTGTACCCCTCTTATCCTATGGTTTTGTTAAAGTTTCCTTTTTATAAATAAATAAAAATAAATAAATAAGTAAATAAATAATGGGGGGGTTAATTGTCTATAGTATAGTCTTTTCTTTTTTTTAAAGCTTCTTCTAATAGAAACTTAAAAAAAAAGATATTATGTATTTATTCCTGAAGAGGATAGGAGAAGAGAGAGAGAAAGAGAAAGGAGAGAGAGAGAGAGAGAAAGAAAGGAGAGAGAGAGAGAGAGAGAGAGAGAGAGAGAGAAGCGAGAATCAGATATCACTTTAGTACATGTGCTGCCAGGGATCGAACTCAGGACCTCATGCTTGAGAGTTCAAAGCTTTATCTACTGTGCCATCTCCTGGACCTCTATAGTATAGTCTTTAACATATAGACACAACCTTTTATATTCCCTTGATAGGTGTCTAGGAGATACAACAGGATACCACAGTTCTTTTCTTTGGTGCAATATACCACACCCAGTCTAATTTTCACCTTATATTTTCCCTTACTGTTCTTTGTTCTTAAATTCCACGTATAATTGAGATTATTCAGTATTCATCATGCTCTTTCTGGCTTGTCTCACTTAACATAATGATATATAAACAGATTGTACCATTAAGGACATTCATATATGAGCAATGAAACATTACTGGTTCATTAAAATGGATGCATACAGTAATATAGATTAATTGCTTATTCAATGTTATTGTTCTATATGAGTTTCTGTATGAAGTTCCATATGGAGGATCAATAATAGGTCACCTAAGAAGGGGGCTGCCTGCTTTGTGATATGCTTGACATAGGTTTTGAGTTAAGCCCCATCACAATGGGGGAAATACTAATGCTGTGATGTCTTTCCTTCTCTCTCTCTCTCTCCTCCTGAAAAAGTTGACCTGGAACTATGAGAAGTTGGCAATGATCAAAACAATAGACTGAGGTAGTGACAGATCTGATAGAGATACAAATAAGTTAATTTGTGATAGAAATCTTCAATCACTTAACAAAGCATAAATGCCTAATTCCCTCCCCCAAGACTTATTTAAGGCTGCACATAACATACATAAAATAATTTCTGTGTGCTTCTTTCTTTCTTTCTTTCTTTCTTTCTTTCTTTCTTTCTTTCTTTCTTTCTTTTTTTGTCATCAGGGGGCTTCTTTGCTCTTGGTTGACTTTTTTAGAAAGAGAGATATCACAATACTGAAACCTTTTCCAACATGTTGGAGGGTGAGCTTGAACCTGAGTATGCACATGGCAAAGCAAGCTATTTGTACTATCCCAGGCCCTGTGTAAAACAAACAAACAAACACCAAAAAACCCACCACTTAAGACATAAGAATACCATATGGGTGGAACTTAAGAAAACATATTTGGGAGCTACTCTTTCCCCTGATCCAGCTTTCTGGTCCTTTTCCCAGCCATGACATTATCTCCCCAGACAATAACTTGGATCCATCTATATATCAGGTTTCAGGCTCAGGGAAAAAAAACAAAACTAGTATAGTCACATGCCCTTTGGAATATAACTAAAATAGGCCTACTAGCTATCTACAAAATGGAGTACTCCCCAGCTCTTCATCTGTACTATTCCAGCCTTTAGGTTCATGATTGTTCAACAATTTGTTTGGCTTTATATGTTAACTCTTTCAGCCACTAGGTTCCAGATGTTAGCATGATGCCAACCAGACTTCCCTGGACAGACAATCCCACCAATCTGTCCTGAAGCCTCGATTCCCCAGAGCCCCACCCCACTAGGGAAAGAGAGACAGGCTGGGAGTATGGATCGACCAGTCAACGCCCATGTTCATCAGGGAAGCAATTACAGAAGCCAGACCTTCCACCTTCTGCATTCCCTAATGACCTTGGGTCCATACTCCCAGAGGGATAAAGATAAGGGAAGCTATCAGGGGAGGGGGTGGAATATGAAGTTCTGGTGATGGGAACTGTTTGGAGTTGTACCCCTCTTATCCTATGGTTTTGTCAGTAATTTCTTTTTGTAAGTAAAAAAAAAAAAGGAAAGGAAAAAGAAAAAAAGAAAAGACAAAAGAAAACAAGGACAAGAAAGAGACAACACAAAGTGAAACTTGAACTGGATGTGGTGCATTGGAGCAAAAGCAAAGGATTCTAGTGGAAGGGAGCAGTGCTGAGGACACTGTGGGACATTGTGTATGATGCTGAAGAAGGATTTAAGTTGGTGTTGGGAGTGGTGTACAAATACCTATCTCAGGGAAGTAAGAAACTGTATTTGTAATGACAGTCATGTAAGCCATTATTATTCTAATAAAATAATTTGTACTATGTGAGTTTAACCAGTGTGCCATTGCTCAGCCAGATAAAATGATTTGAAAGAAATTCACCATACAAACATAAGCATGCAATAAATGTCTTCCTTCCACTTCTTTTTCTTTTTCCTTTTATTGTTCTTTCTTATTTTTTCTTTTTTGTCTTTTAAAAATTTCTTTATTGGAGAATTAATGTTTTACATTAAATACAACAGTAAATACAGTAGTTTATACATGCATAACATTTCTCAGTTTTCCATATAACAATACAACCCCCACTAGGTCCTCTGTCATCCTTTTTGGACCTATATTCTCCCCTCCCACCCACCCCAGAGTCTTTTACTTTGGTACAATACACCAATTCCAGTTCAGGTTCTACTTGTGTTTTCTTTTCTGATCTTGTTTTTCAATTTATGCCTGAGAGGGAGATCATCCCATATTCATCCTTCTGTTTCTGACTTCTTTCACTTAACATGAATTTTTCAAGGTCCACCCAAGATTGGCTGAAAATGGTGAAGTCACCATTTTTTATAGCTGAGTAGTATTCCAATGTTCTATTTGTCTTTGATGTGGAACTGCTGCTCCAATTTTTTTTTCAGAGAGACAGAGGTATCATATCTCACTGAAACTTTAGATTGGTGAAGGCTGTGAAGTTGTGGTTCAGATTTCAGTAATGTTTGTTCTAGTTCCTCTAAAAGTATATTTGGTGTTTTGATAAGAGATTGCATTGAATATGTACCTTATTTTGGGTAACGATGAACATTGTAGCATCAGGTAACATAGTATCTCATTCTTTTTTATTACATTCATTTATTAGATCACTTTATTGGGAGAAATGTTGGTTTATAAAACTTTTGCTGTAAGAATTATACAACTTTGAGGGTCAGGTGGTAGCCAGTGGGTTAAGTGCACATGGCGCAAAGTACAAGGACCAGGACTCAAGCCCCCTCTCCTCACCTGCAGGGGGGTCGTTTCATAAGCATTGAAGCAGGTATGCAGGTGTCTATCCTCTCCCCTTCTCTGTCTCCCCTCCTCTCTCTATTTCTCTCTGTCCTATCCAACAACAACAACAGCAATGGCAACAATAACAATAATGTCAACAACAAGGGCAACAAAAATGGGGAAAAACGGCCTCCAGGAGCAGTGGATTCCTAGTGCAGGCATCGAGCCCTAGCAATAACCCTGGAGGCAAGAAAAAATGTATACAACTTCATATCAACTTTTGATAGTCTCCAACATATCAAACCTCTACCTATTTGTCATCTTCTTCCACAATATGACACTGAGACTCCACCCTGCTTTCAACTTCCTCTAGCAGAATCCTTGGATCTGCTGCAGTAGATCACAGTTAATTAATATTTCAGGGAACCAGTAAGTGGTGGACCTGGTTGACTACACACATTACAGTGCACAAGAATCCAGGTCTAGCCCTCACTCCCCACCTGCAAGGGGAAGCTTCACGCATGGTGGAGCAGGTCTGCAGTTGTCTGTCTCTCTCTCTCCCCTTCCCTTTGGATGTCTCTCAGTCTTGTCATATAAAAAATAAATAAAAATAATTTTTTGCAAATAAAGACAATAATGAGATGTCACTTCAATCTTGTGAGAATGTCATACATCAGAAAAAGTAGCAGCAGCAAATATTGGAGAGGTTGTGGGGACAAAGGAACCCTCCTGTACTGCTAATGGGAATGTAAGTTGATCCAACCCCTGTAGAGAGCAGTCTGGACAACTCTCAGAAGGCTAGAAGTGGACTTACGCTATAACCCTGCAACTCCTCTCCTGGGAATATATCCTAAGGAACCGAACACACCCATCCAAAAAGATCTGTGTATACTTATGTTCATAGTAGCACAATTTGTAATAGCCAAAACCTGAAAGCAACACAGGTGTCGAACAGATGAATGGCTGAACAAGTTGTGGTATATATATAATGAAATACTACTCAGTTATTAAAAATGGTGATTTCACCTTCTTCACTCCATTTTGGATGGGGCTTGAAGGAATCATGTTAGTGCCAAGTCAGGAAGAGATGGATGAATATGGGATGATCTCACTCACAGACAGAAGCTGAAAAACAAGAACAGAAGGAAAAACACAAAACAGAACTTGGACTGGAGTATGTGTACTACACCAAAGTTCAGGTCCTGGAACATGATGGCAGATGACCTAAAGGGGGGCTGAATTGTTATGTGGAAAACTGAGAAATGTTAAACATGTACAAATTATTGTATTTTATTGTACACTGCAAACCATTAATCTCCAATAAAAAAATTAAAAAATAATATTTCAGTACATGAATATACTAATTCATCCTTTTCCTTTGGCTTCTTCTTCTAGCGTTTGCCCTTCTTCCGTAGCCAGTCAACAGCGTCAGTTTGAACCTGATGTAAAGTTTCGAGACCTCCTTTGAATCTGGAGAGGTGGCAGTCGTTGACTATGTGGGTCATAGTCTGTCTGTAGCCGCAGGGGCAGTTCGGGTCGTCTCTGGCTCCCCAGTGATGGAACATAGCGGTGCACCGGCCATGGCCTGTTCGATATCGACTGAGGAGGGCCCAATCATAACGTGCTAGGTCAAAGCCGGGTTGACGCTTGCAGGGGTCTGTGATGAGGTGTTTGTTCTTTACCTCAGCTGATTGCCAACTCTGTTTCCAAGAGTCTGGAACAGAGAAGTTCAGTGTAGGCGTAGGAGACCAGATTGGATGACGAGACGTCAAGCTTATTTCACGTCACATGATTCTCTCAAGGGTCATCTATGTTGCAGCAAAGAAGTTCTCATTATTTTTGACTGCTGAATAGTAGTCCATTGTAGTGGAAGTAGTGTACTTCCTCAATTATTCATGTGTCACTGGACATTTGGATTGGTCCCAAAATTTGGTTATTACAATAATGCTGCAATGAACATATATGTGCATAAATCTCTTCTGACAAGTGTTTTTGTGTTCTTTGCACAGGCACTCAGGAAAGAAATTGCCAGATCCTATGATAGGACTTTTATATTTTATTTATTTTTCCTTTTTGTTGCCCTTTTTTATTGTTGTTGTTATTGATGACATTGTTGTTAAGATAGGACAGGGAGAAATGGAGTCAGGAGGGAAAGACAGAGAGGGGGAGAGAAAGATAGACACCAGACAACCTCCTTCACCACCTGTGAAGCGACTCCCCTGCAGGTGGGGAGCCCGGGGCTGGAACCCGGATACTTATGCCAGGCCTTGCACTTTGCGCCATGTGCGTTTAACCTGCAGTGCCACCACTGACTCCCTTTTTTAATGTTTTGAGGCATCTCCAGTCTGTTTCCTGCAGGGGTTGAGCGACAAAGCACTTCCACCAACAGTGTGGAAGGATTCCTTTTCCCCACATGCTCGCCACCAGCTGTTTCTGTTCTTTTTAATGTATGCAATTCTCACAGGTGTGAGGTGGCGTTGCATTGTCGTCTTGATTTGCATCCCTCTGATAATCAGTAACTGAGCATTTTTGCATGTCTGTTGACCAACTCAGTCTGTTTAGATCTTATGTCTTAATATCTTTTTTTTTTCTTTCTTTCCCTGCTGAGTTTCGTGCTGAGTTTCTGCTGAGACCTTTACATATTTTAGTTATCAACCCTTTGTATATTGTGTGGTATGTAAACCTCCCCTTCTGTAGGGCATTTTGATTTTGGTGATAATTCCTTGTGCTGTGGGAAGCCTTTTGGCTTTTTGCAACCCCACTGGTTAATTTTCGCTTTTGTTTTCCTTACTGTTGGACTCCAATCTCAGAAAATATTTCTGAAACAGACATGGTGATGTACTCTGCCAATGTTTTCTTCTATGTATCTTATGGTTTCTGGTCTAATGTCTAATTAGGTCTTTAACTCATTTCGAGTTGACTTTTTGTGCACGTTAATGTGTGGTGACTCTGCTTCATCCTTTGTATGTCACGATGCAGTTTTTCAAGTAGCATTTGATGTTCTGAGCGCCTTAGTCATAGATTAAATGTCCATATGAGTGGAGGATTCTTTCCTGGCTTTTCGATTCCATTTGTTTGTATGTGTGTTTTTGTTCCAGTATCCCTTATTCATTATTATATACCCACAGTGTAGTTTGAAATCAGGAAGTATGATGTTTGCATTCTTGCCCCTTTTACTCAGGACTGCTTTATCAATTCTGGGACTTTTGTGACTCTAGATAAGATTTTGTAGTGTTTGCTCTATTTTTTTTTTTTTTTTTTGCTTCCAGGGTTATTTCTGGGGCTCGGTGCCTGCACTACAAATCCATTGCTCCTGGAGGCCATTATTTTACATTTTGTTGCCCTTGTTGTTGCCGTTATTATTGTTTCCATTGATGTCGTTGTTGGATAGGACAGGGAGAAATGGAGAGAGGAAGGGAAAACAGAGAGGGGGAGAGAAAGATAGATACCCGCAGACCTGTTTCACCACTTGTGAAGCAACCCCTCTGCAGGTGGGGAGCTGAGACTCAAACTGCATCCTTACCCCAGTTCTTGGGCTTCGTGCCATGTGCGCTTAACCCGTTGCGATACCAACCACTCCCTATTTGCTCTATTTTTAAAAAAAGTTCAGTGGCTCTTCAATAGGAATTGCATTGAATCTGTATATTTCTCTATGCAGGATGAAAATTTTCATGATGTTAACTCTTTCTATTTTCTTGTGTTCTATTTCTTTTAGTAAATGTTTCATAGCCTCCACTACGCAAGTCTTTCACCCCCTTTGTTAAATTTATTCCCAGAAAAATATATTTTAATAGGATTTCCTTTTATTTTTATATATTTATTTATTTTGTATAAAGATAGAGAGAAATTTGGAGGGGAGGGGAAAGTGAGATGCCTGCAGTACTGTTTCCCACCTATGAAGCTTTCCCCATGCAGGTAGGGACCACGGGGCTTGAGCATGGATCCTTGCACATTACATGTGCACTCCACCAGGTCTGCCACCATCCAGCCCCCTTTAATTGGCACTGACTTAAAAAATGTATTTATTTATTATTGGATAGAGACAGACAGAAATTGAGAGAGGAAGAGATAGACACCTGCAACCCTGCTTCACCACTTGTGAAGCTTTGCCCTTCAGGTGTGGACCAGGAACTTGAACCTGTGTCCTTGCACATTGTGATGTGTATGCTTAACCAGGTGCACCACCACCTGGCTCGGGCACTGAGTTTTTTTAATTTTAAAGATCTTATTGACTTTATTCAACAGTTCACGAGTCAAGCAGCATCTAATCTAGCAGATAGAAATAAATTGTGAGGGACTGAACAAAATGAAGGGCTTTTATAGACAGAAGGAAGTAGATATAAGGAGGGCATATTCGACCAAAAATAAAACCCATCAAATTGGTTATTACAAGCCTACTGCATGAAGTAATGGCAGGGGTTGGTGAGGGGGGACCTTACTTTACTTGTTGCCAATCAGCCAATTCTCTTCCATATATATATGTATATGTATATATATGTATATGTATATATGAAAAAGCAGAACTGTAAGTCATCTCATTTGGTGATAAGTGGTTTAACAAATTTTCTCTGTATTTGGAAATAGTTGGTTGACTTGTTTGAATCACTGAGAATAAAAAAGATGGTCTAGCAGGGAGTGAATATGTAATATAAATATTGGAATAGGTCAATGTCAAACTACTGAGAACATTTTAAGTCACAAGAATGATTTGCACTTTTTCATTTTTAGAAAATCTTAAGTAGTAAGCCCTCATGTGGGCCTTTCCAGAAACTTGCTCTCATCATAAAACAGTGATGACAGGGATGGCCCCTGTCTTCAAAGGAAGGCTGGAGTATCCTGCCCTGGCAGTCAAGGAAGACTGGTCCTTAAATGAGTGCAGCCTACAGTGTTCCCAGTTTCAGCTGTGACCATGAACTATGAGCTCTGGTGATATATATCTATATATATCCTGGGTCAGGTAAATGAAAGTAAATAGTTAATTTTGTCCATAGACTTTTTTTTTCAAGAATGGGAGCTACTTACTGGCCTAATTCAACTTTCTAGCCCTTTTCTATACTCTGACATCATTTTCTCAGACAATATTTCTATCCAACTTCATGCTAGCTATCAAATTCATGCAAAACTACCATAGCCATGGGTCTCTAGAAACATGTGTAAATTGGATTTCTTAGCGCTCTTCCAACCCAAAATCCCTAATCTCATCTGCTCTATTCCTGTTCATCTGTTTTTGGTTTCTGTTCATTAAGCTTTTTGTCTCATTTTATGTCCTGCCACCTTCCAGACTCTGAGTTACAGATGCCACCATGATTTCATCCTGACTTCTCTGGAAAGATGACCTCACTAGTGTGTCCTGGAACCATAGCTCTCCAGAGCTCTACCCTACTAGGGAAAGATAGAAAAAGTCTGGGGGGATGCACTGACCCATGTCCAGTGAGTGGGTTAGTGGAGAAGCATTTACAGAAGCTAGAACTCTCACCATCTGCACCCCCAAAACAACTGATCCATACTCTCATTGGGGGAAAAATGATAGGAGGAAAAGGATAAGAGTTTAGTCACAAGAGTCAGGTGGTAGTGCAGTGGGTTAAGTGCACGTGGCGCAAAGCACAAGGACTGGCATAAGGATCCCGGTTCGAGCCCCTGGCTCCCCACCTGCAGGGGAGTCACTTCACAGGTGGTGAAGCAGGTCTGCAGGTGTCTATCTTTCTCTTCCCCTCTCTGTTTTCCCCTCCTCTCTCCATTTCTCTCTGTCCTACCCAACAACAATGACATTAATAACTACAACAATAAAACAACAATGGCAACAAAAGGGAATACAAAATAAATAAATAAATAAAAGAAAAAGAGTTCAGTTACAAATTACACTTATATATTTGTATATCAAATTACATAACAGAACTTGGAATAATCACAATTTAAGAAGTCAAATGAAAATTATAGTCATTACCTTGTCCAAGTAACTGTGTACACTGTTTGGCAAATGTTCTACATTTTCCACCATAACAGTAGGAGTCACCTGAATTACAATGGTACCCATTTTGTGCATAAGTATCTGGCACACAGAGTGAAGATTTCCCATTACAATATTCAGGGAAATCACATTCAGGATCAGCTGCTTTTCTACACAATGTGCCAATTGGTTTATACTAGAAGGAAAAATAAACATACAAAATAATTACACATCAATGATATATTTTCTTTCTCTTCAGACTTTAACTGTCCTATTTTTCCTTTTTTGACCTTTTATTTTTATTATTGATTTAACAATGGTTGACAAGATTATAAGATTTCAGGGGTACAGCCCCACAGTATGCACCATCAAAGTTCTGTGCTCTCCCCCCTACCCCAGTGATAACCCCACAGTTCTCACAAAGAGATAGTTGGGCTAATTCTTGCTTTTATTCATTTATTTTTGTTTACAAGTTCATGTGTTTCAGTTCAGTATACTCTACATGAGAGAAACTATCTAGTAGATGTCTAATCACCCCCTTACTTGTTTCATTAAGCATTAAAACCCACTTTTTATTTGCATTTTTCTTGCTCAAACTTTATATTGAAATACATTGGCTTATCATGATAATAGTTCAGTGTACAGTTTTAATGTATATTTAATTCGTAAGTATGCATTTACATATATCTTTATACATTTAGACAGTTCTACCTGTGTTATATTTTGTTGACTTCATGTATTTCAAATTATTTATACTGTACATATAAGTGCAATCACACAGCACTTGACTTTCAGAGAAATTTAGGTCATTTGATAACAGATATAAACTATGGCAATAAGAATACCTGAACACAAACACCAAATTAAAGAGCTTCAAGATACTATATATAAGAAGAATGTAAAAAAAAAAGCAGTAAGAAAGATTAAAAAGTACTAAAGAGAAAAATGACAACATTTAACAATACAGAGAGGAATGTATGCATGTGAATATATTATACATAAAGGTATTAGATATGTTGTTGGTATGCTTCTAATTCTGCTTCTAAAAACCCCTTCTGTTTCATTTGGTTTAATCCCCCTTGCTTAACACTGTATTCTATTTACATAACCATTGTTAACTAAGCACTGGCATGCCTGCATGGCATTGGTTTGATCCCACTTAAAGCTGCGGTCTATTTACATAAACCACTGTTAACTAAGCACCACCCTCCCTCCAGGGCATTGGTGGTTCAGTGGTAGAATTCTCACCTGCTCCACCCCCTCTCACACCCTGATTTTCACCAATCTCTTTTTGATCCACCTTCTCTACATCACATCCTGTTTACACCTTACTTGGCAAGTATATTAGTTCAGTTTAGTTTAGCTTAGCTTGGCTTAGATTATGTTGCGTTCTGCATAATAAAGACTGATCTGTGTACCACTCAGCCATGAGTCCCTGGTCTTCTGACTCCTGCCCACGAAGCCAGCCCAACATAATGGTGCCTGAACAGGGACCGGCACCCATGTGGGGCCTAACCCACCCATCCCCCAGATAAGTAAACTTGGCTACCCATCCGCCATGGGTTGCCTTTCTACTTATGAAAAGGTTTGCCATAGCCTCTACTGTTTCATTATGAGACAGTTTTCTCTGTCTCTGGAACATTTTGCTCTGGGCCACAATATGTAATATACTATGTATAAAACATTCAAGAGAGTTTTCCTTAAATTGTTTTTTATATGTTTATTTATTCATTCCCTTTTGTTGCCCTTGTTTTTTTATTGTTGTAGTTATTATTGTTGTTATTGATGTCGTCATTGTTGGATAGGACACAGAGAAATGGAGAGAGGAGGGGAAGATAGAGAGGAGGAGAGGAAGATAGACACCTGCATAACTGCTTCACCACTTGTGAAGTGGCTCCCCTGCAGGTAGGAAGCTGGGGGCTTGAACTGTGATCCTTAAATTGTTTTTATCTCAGGGTGGAGCTAAGATGGCAACTTGGGAGCAGCAACTGCTGTGAGCTCCATAATGCAGCAGGTTGTGACCTGGGATTATCTGGACAGGGTAGGATACTGGGCCTTCAGTAGGAGGGTTAACAAGGGGTGGTCAAGGTGACACCAAAAAGGAGTCCTATAACCCACTCTTGGGCTGTCAAACAGAGGCCAAGGGGACAAAGAAAGGGAAATATTTTGATTATTTCTGAGCTCACCTCTTCCCCCCAGAACCAGCCCTAAGGGCTGGACAGCCACTTCTGGCAGGCCTCCCTCTGAACTGTTTTCTTTACCGAGGTTATGGGCTCACCAGGGTGTCATCCCAAGCCTTTCCCTTTTTGTTTAATTTCTATCTTTTTTTAAGTGGCTGGAGCTCTATTTTAGTTACAAATACCTGACCAATCAGAGCCTCATCCCTGCATGAAAAGGACTATCTGGAGGGTTTTTGGTTTTTTTTTTTGGATACTTCTTAAAATTGGCTGTCTTTGCTTAGGCTACCTGCAGCCAATCTGGAGTGCTCCAAGCTGCAGACTGACTATTAGGGTTTTTTACTCTATTTAATTTTATTATTACTATTATTATACATGCATGTTACCTTCCCCCCCTCCTTCAGGTTGACCAAAATAAACTGTTGTTTTTTTTTTTCCACTGCTAGGTTACTGGGTGTCCTATCAATTGTGAGAGGAACTTGTTTCTCTCTACCTCTTCCTTCCACTCTCCTTTTTTCCTTCTCTTAGCTAATTAAAACAAACAAAAAAACAAAACCCCCAAAAAACAAAAAAAAAAACTCCTTCACTGATCTTCCTTTTTTTTTTTTTTCTTCTTTTCTCTTCCTTCCTCCTCCTTTTGCTTTTGGAATTCACTGATACTCATTTGTGAATTATTTTGGGGAAGAAATCTGACTCAGAGTGGACTGTGTGTGTATGTGTGTCTCTTCTCTACTTCCCTTTCTACTCTTTCTATCCATAGAATTTATAGTGGACAGTAGATTTGCATAATTGTCTATTTTTTACTTTCCCTTTTTTCCTTTATCTTTCTTTTTCTTTCAGATTTGGTTGCTATTTTTTCTTGGGCTGGAGGTGTTGTTTGGCTAACTGGTATTGGTTGAACTGCATCAATCCTTGCTTCAGTTGCTATTGTTGTAATTTTTGAGGTTGGTAACTGCATTTGTGAAAGGTCTTTTGTATAGCATAGCGTGTACTCAAAACACAACTAAAGAACGACAGAACAGAAAAGTAAAAACCACATCAATAAAAAAAATGGTTAAATAAAGAGCAAATAAAACTTCTACCACAATGAGTCAGGACAAGAGCCCAGAAGAAACTCCAAATCACTCAGAAGTAACCATAAATAAGAAAAGTATGCAAGTAATAATAAACCTAATAATCACAGAAATTAAGACAACTATGGAGGAAAGGGCTATCAGAATTAGGGAACAACAGATGAGATGCTCAAAGAAAATATAAGCTACCTCTAGGTAATTAGAGAACTGAAAGCTGAAATGGCTGAGCTAAAAGGCCAATTAGCAGAACAAGATAATACTATAACTGAACTGAAGAAAGAAGCTGAGGGAAGGGAAAGCAGGCTAATAGAAGCAGAAAACAGAATTAGCCAGACAGAAGATGAGCTAGAGAAAATTGAGAAAGAGGTAAAAGAGTCCAAAAAGAGATTGATAGACACTGAAAACAACAACAGAGACATATGGGATAATCTCAAAAGAAGAAACATTTGTATCATTAGTCTACCAGAGGAAGAAAGAGAGGAAGGGGAAGTAAACATTCTAGAGGAAATAATAAAAGAAAACTTCCCAGACCTAAACAACAGAAAGGACATTAAGATTCAAGAGGCACAGAGAGCCCCAAACAGAATCATCCCATACCTGAAGACACCAAGACACATCACAGTTACATTGAAAAGAAGCAAGTATAAAGAAATGATCCTAAAGGCTGCAAGAGAAAAACAAAAAGTCACATACAGGGGAAAATCCATAAGACTATCAGCAAATTTCTCCACTCAAACTCTAAAGGCCAGAAGAGAATGGTAAGATATCTATCGAGCCCTGAATGAAAAAGGGTTTCAACCAAGGATAATATATCCTGCCAGACTTTCATTCAAACTAGATGGAGGGATCAAAACCTTCTCAGACAGACAACAGTTAAAGGAGGCAACCATCACCAAGCCTGCCCTGAAAGAGGTACTAAAAGACCTCTTATAAACAAGAACATCACTATAATATTTGCCATATATCAGAGCAAATAATGAGTTGTTGAATAATGACAGTGCAATACCTTAAATCCATAATATCAATAAATGTCAATACCTTAATCTCACCCATTAAAAGGCATAGAGTGGGACGATGGATCAGAAAACATAACCCAACCATATGCTGTGTACAAGAATCCCACCTGACCCAACAAGAGAAACAAACTTAAAGTGAAAGGATGGAAAACTATCATACAGTCTAATGGACTACAAAAAGCAGGGATAGCCATTCTCATCTCGGAAACAATAGACTTTAAATTAAATAAACTAATAAAAGATAGGAAAGGCCATTACACAATGATTAGAGGATCAATCAACCAAAAACATTTAACACTTATTAACATCTATGCACCCAATGAGTGACCATCTAAATATATCAAACACCTATTGAAAGAACTGAAAAATACATCAATAGTAATACAATAATAGTGGGAGATTTTAACATCCTACTCTTACACTTAGATCAATGAAGCAGAGAATAAACAAAGAAACAAGAGAATTAAATGAAGAGATGGACAGACTAGACCTCCTGGACATTTTTAGAGTTCTTCACACCACAAAACTGGAATACATATTCTTTTCAAATACACACAGAATATCCTCAAGGACAGACCATGTGTTAGGCTATAAAGACAGTATCAACAAATTAAAGAGCATTGAAATCACCCCAAGTATTTTCTCAGACCAGACTGGAGTAAAGCTAACATTCAACAACAAACAGAAAATTACTAAAAGTCACAGAATTTGGAAACTCAACACCATACTGATTAAGAACTTCTGAGTGAGAGAGACACTCAAGCAAGAAATTCAAATGTTCCTGAAAACAAATGAAAATGAAGACACAAGCTATCAAAATATTTGGGACACACCTAAAGCATTACTGAGAGGGAAACTCATCACCATTAAATCACATAAGAGAAACAAAACAGTCTGGTACTAGAACAAAAACAGGCACACAGATCAGTGTAACAGAATTGAAAGCCCAGAACTAAACCCTCACACCTATGAAGATCTAATCTTTGATAAGGGGGCCCAAAGTATTAAATGGAGAAAGGAAGCTCTCTTCAATAAATGGTGCTGGGATAACTGGATTGAAACATGCAGAAGAATGAAACTGAACCACTTTATCTCACCAGAAACATAAATCAGCTCCAAATGGACCAAGGACCTGGATGTTATACCAGAAACAATCAAATGCTTAGAGGAAAACATTGGTTGAACACTTTCCCACCTAAACCTTAAGGACATCTTTGATGATACAAACCCAGTTGCAAGGAAGACTAAAGCAGAAACAAATCGATGAGTCTACATTAAATTGAAAAGCTTCTGCACAGCCAAAGATACTATCACACAAACTAGTTGACCCCTCACAGAATGGGAGATCGTCACATGTCATACATCAGACAAGAGACTAATCACCAAAATATACAAAGAGCTCAGCAAACTTAGCAACAACAACAACAACAAAAAAACAAATGACGCCATCCAAAAATGGGCAGAGGATATGAACAGAATATTCACTACAGAAGAGATGCAAAAGGCTAACAAGCACATGAAAATTTGCTCCAGATCACTGATTGTCAGAGAAATGCAAATTAAGACAACACTGAGACACCACCTCACCCCTGTGAGAATGGCATACATCAAAAAGGACAGCAGCAACAAATGCTGGAGAGGCTGTGGGGACAGAGGAACTCTTCTGCACTGCTGGTGGGAATTTAAATTGACCCAATCTTTGTGGAGAGTAGTCTGGAGAACTTTCACAAGGCTAGACATGGACCTTCCATATGACCCAGTAATTTGTCTCTTGGGGATATACCCCAAGGACTCCATATTTTGCAAATGCTTCCTCGTATGGTCAACAAATTTCTAAATCAAATTCTTCAGGTGATATGTGAGAAGACTTGACACAATATGTAGAAGGCAGCTATTCTCGCCACTATACCACCAATGCAGACATGACACAATATGTATCATCCAAGTTTATGCACTTAATACCAAATTGAAACTAGTCATCAGAACTGTTTCTGAAAAGAATAGAAAAGTTCCTAAGGCTTGACCATGGAGTAACAGCAGAAACAAAGTCATTCCTTAAAACAAGGTATGACAACAAGTGAATTTACCTAATTTTGTCAAATTATAGCTGAGAGTTCTGAAGAGGCACAACTGGTCTCAGTTGGGAGCTTGTGAGTGTGGGTATGATCAAGGGGTTTAAAAAAAGGCATGGACAAAAGCCAAGCACATAAAAAAAACTGTAAATGCTAACAGTGCTATATTTGCAGCACTCAGTAGATTATAGTGCTGGCTGTGGGAGGGCAAGGAAGCTCTGGGCTATTTAAAAAATTTTTTTCTTTCTTTTATTGGAAGGATTAATGGTCTATAGCAAATGCTGTTGGTACATGTGTGAAATTTTTCAGTTTTCTGCAAAACACTCAAATTCCCCACCTAGCTCCTCATCCACTGTCATGTACCAGAACCTGAAAGTCCCTCTTTTTTCCTGAGGCCTTTACTTTGGTGCAATACACTACACCCAGTCCAAGTTTTGCTTTGTGCCTCTCCTTTCTGTTCTTATTTTTCAACTTCTGTCAGTGAGTGAGATCATCCCATATTTATCAGTCTCTCTCTGGATTCACTTAACACAATTCCTTCAAGCTCTATCCAAGATGAGGTGAAGAAGGTGAATTAATAATTTTTCATAAATGAGTCATATATATATATATATATACACTTTTTAGGCACTTATCTGTTGTTAGACACCTTCCAGGTTTTGGCTATTACAAATTGTGCTATTATGAACTGTGTTGTTCCTTAAGATATATTTCCAATAGAGAAATTGCAGGATCATAGGGTAAGTTCACTTCTAGCCTTTCAACATTATGTTGCATAGTAACAGTGAAGGTGGGCAACCCTGTCTAGTACATGATCTAAGTAGGAATGCTTCCAGTGTCTCATCATTGAGTATAATGTTTGCTCTATATGCACTTCACTAAGTTAAGGAATTTTCCATTTTTTGTAATTTTGATCATGAAGGGATATTGGATTTTGTCAAAGGCTTTCTTTGCATCTATTGAGATAATCATGTGGTTTTTGGTTTTACTTTTATTGATGTGGTGGATAACATTGATTGATTTACTTATATTGAACTAGCAAAGGATCTTTGGGATAAATCTCACTGGTCATGATGTACAGTCTTTAATATACTGCTGTACCAGTTAGCTAGAATTTTGTTCAATATTTTAGCATCTTTGTTTTACAGAGATATTAGTCTGTAGTTTTCTTTTTTTGTTGTACCTCAATCTGCTTTTGGTATCTGGGTGATGTTAGCTTCAGAGAGGGGGAAGAGAGTATTCCTGTACTTTAATATATTGGAAGAGCTTGAAAAGTACAGGTGTCGATGGCTTCACAAACAAATTCTACAAAGCCTTCAGGAAACAGTTAATACCCATAATTCTAAAGCTTTTCCACAAGATCGAAGAAACAGGAACACTCTCTTCCACCTTCTGTGAAGCCAAGATCACCCTGATACCAAAAGCAGATAGGGACACAGCAAAAAAGGAAAACTACAGACCAATATCTCTGATGAACATAGATGCCAAAATATTAAACAAGATCTTGGCCAACTGGATACAACAGTATATCAAAAAGATTGTTCATCACTACCAAGTGGGATTTATCCCAGGAATGTAAGGCTGGTTCAACATACATAAGTCAAACTGTGTCATTCACCACACCAATAAAAGCAAAGCCAAAAACCACATGATTATCTCAATAGATGCAGAAAAAGCCCTTGACAAAAACCAATAAACATTCATGCTTAAAACTCTACAAAAAATGGGAATAGATGGGAAATTCCTCAAGAAAGTGGAATCCACATATAGCAAACCTACAGCCAACATCATACTCAATGGACAGAAGCTGAAAGCATTCCCCCTCAGATCAGAAACTAGACAGGGCTGTCCATTATCACCATTACTCTTCAACAAAGAATTGGAAGTCCTTGCCATAGCAATCAGGCAAGAGAAAAAAAATCAAAAGAATACAGACTGGAAGGGAAGAAGTCAAACTCTCACTATTTGCAGATGATATGATAATGTACATAGAAAAACCTAAAGAATCCAGCAGAAAACTACTGGAAGTTATTAGGCAATATGGCAAGGTGTCAGGATACAAAATCAATGTACAAAGATCAGTGGCATTTCTTTATGCAAACACTAAATCTGAAGAAAAAGACATCCAGAAATAACTCCCATTCACTGTTACAGCAAAATAAATAAAATACCTGGGAATAAAGCTGACCAAATAAGTGAAAGACTTGTATACTGAAAACTATGAGTCATTACTGAAGGAAATAGAAACTGATACCAAGAAATATAAAGGCATCCCATGCTCATGGACTGAAGAATAAATATCAAAATGAATATTTTCCCCAGAGCCATATACAAATTTAATACAATACCTATCAAAGTTCCACCAAGCTTCTTTAAGAGAATATGACAAAAACAACAATCATTTGTCTGGAACGAGAAAACACATAGAGTTGCCAAAACCATCTTGAGGAAAAGAAACAGAAATGGAGGCATCACATTCCCAGATCTCAAACTATATTATAAAGCCATCATCATCAAAATAGCCTGTTACTGGAACAAAAATATGCACACAGATCAGTGGAACAGAATTGAAAGCCCAGAACTAAGCCCCCACATCTATGGACATCTAATTTTTGATAAGGGGGCCCAAAGTATTAAATGGAGAAAGGAGGCTCTCTTCAATAAATGGTGCTGGAAAAGCTGGGTTGAAACATGCAGAAGAATAAAACTGAACCACCTTATCTCACCAGAAACAAAAATCAACTCCAAATGGATCAAGGAGCTAGATGTTAGACCAGAAACTATCAAATACTTAGAGGAAAACATTGTTGGAGCACTTTCCCACCTAAACCTCAAGGACATCTTTGATGATACAAACCCAATTGCCAGGAAGACTAAAGCAGAAACAAACCAATGGGACTACATCAAATTGAAAACCTTCTGCACAGCCAAAGAAACTATCACACAAACAAAGAGACCCCTCACAGAATGGGAGAAGACCTGCACATGCCATACATCAGACAAGAGACTATAACCAAATTATACAAAGAGTTCAGAAAACTTAGCACCAAAAAAGCAAGTGGCCCCATCCAAAAATGGGCAGAGGATATGAACAAAACATTCAATACAGAGCAGATCCAAAAGGCTAACAAGCACATGAAAAATTGCTCCAGGTCACTGATTGTCAGAGAAATGCAAATAAAGACAACATTGTGATACCACCTCACTCCTGTGAGAATGCCATACATCAAAAAGGACAGCAGCAACAAATACTGTAGAGGCTGTGGGGACAGAGGAACCCTCTGCACTGCTGGTAGGAATGCAAATTGGTCCAGCCTCTGGAGAGCAGTCTGGAGAACTCTCACAAGGCTAGACATGGACCTTCCATATGACCCAGTAATTCCTCTCCTGGGGATGTACCCCAAGGAGTCCATAATGCCCAACCAAAAAGATATGTGTACACCTATGTTCATAGCAGCACAATTCATAATAGCTAAATATTGGAAGCAGCCCAGGTGCCCAACAACAGATGAGTGTCTGAGAAAGCTGTGGTATATATACACAGTGGAATACTATGCAACTATTAAGAACAATGAACCCACCTTCTCTGACCCATCTTGGATAGAGCTAGAAGAAATTATGTTAAGTGCGATAAGTCAGAAAGATAAAGATGTGTATGGGATGATCCCACTCATCAACAGAAGTTGAGAAAGAACATAAAGGGAAACTCAAAGCAGGATTTGACTAAATCTAGAGTAGGGCACCAAATTAAAAACCCTGTGATGAGGGAGAGGGTGGACATTTGGCTTCCTGGGGCATCAGTGGGGCAGGGTGGGCAGGTGGGATGAGACACAGTCTTCTGGTGGTGGGAATGGTGTTTATACAAGATGTTGGGTATTATACAGCAAATCCTAACAAAGGGACTTTTCAAAGTTTACCCAATTACTAAATAATGTGACTGTAACAATAACTATCCATTGTCTTCTTGAACCCTAAGACAGCAGGAACATCACATTTCCACTATAGAGCCTATATTTCCCCCTGTCCTGGAAGCTTAGTGTGGGCCACACTTTCCTGCATGCTTCTGTCAATTCATATCAAATAATATTGCATCCACCGATCGCAACCTAATCAAGGAAATGAGTGCCACCTCGGCATGCTTCTCTGGACTGTGTCCAGAGACTTCAGGTGTGGAATGACAACTCTTCAGCTTCATTACTCAGGTGAGACCTTTCCTTTCATAGTATTCTAATTCCATTCCAGGTGGTTCACTTTCTAACAAAGTCCCAAAACCTAGATATAGACCAGGTCCTCTGAGATAGAGCATATGTTCAGATGTATCCATAAACTAGGGCAAAATATATACCTGAAAGCAAAAGTACACAATAGTCTGCAGTGAGTACCCCCCAACACTTCATCTGCACTATTACAGCCTTTAGGTCTATAATTGTTCAACAATTTGATTGGCTTTGTTAACTCTCTTTTCAGCCACCAGGTTCCAGATTCCATCATGATGCCGACCAGACTTCCCTGGACAGAGGACCCCACCAATGTGTCCTGGAGATCCACTTCTCCAGAGACCTACCCTACTAGGGAAAGAGAGAGGCAGACTGGGAGTATGGACTGACCAGTCAATGCCCATGTTCAGTTGGGCAGCAATTACAGAAGCCAGACCTTCGACCTTCTGCAACCTGCAATGGCCTTGGGTCCATACTCCCAGTTGGTTAAAGAATGGGAAAGCTATCAGGGATGGGATAAGGAGATCTGGTGGTGGGAACT
This sequence comes from Erinaceus europaeus, assembly GCF_950295315.1. Taxonomy (NCBI): domain Eukaryota; kingdom Metazoa; phylum Chordata; class Mammalia; order Eulipotyphla; family Erinaceidae; genus Erinaceus; species Erinaceus europaeus. Next base: position 64,884,631 of record NC_080163.1, on the reverse strand, counting down.
GTGTGGAGTTGTACCACTCCTATCCTACAGTTTTGTTAATGTCTCCTTTTTAAAATTAATGAATAAATAAATAATAAAAAAGTACAGTCAATTCTTCCTTGAAGATTTTGTAGAATTCATTTTTTTAAATTTATTTTTTATTTAAGAAAGGATAAATTAACAAAACCATAGGGTAGGAGGGTACAACTCCACACAATTCCCACTACCCAATCTCCACATCCCATCCCCTCCCCTGATAGCTTTCCCACTCTCTATCCCTCTGGGAGCATGGACCCAGGGTCGTTGTGGGTTGCAGAAGGTGGAAGGTCTGGCTTCCGTAATTGCTTCCCCGCTGAACATGGACGTTGACTGGTCAGTCCATACTCCCAGTTTGCCTCTCTCTTTCCCTAGTAGGGTGGGTCTCTGGGGAAGCTGAGCTCCAGGACACATTGATGGGGTCTTCAGTCCAGGGAAGCCTGGTCGGCATCCTGATGGCATCTGGAACCTGGTGGCTGATAAGAGAGTTAATATACAAAGCCAGACAAATTGTTGATCAATCATGGACCCAAAGGTTGGAATAGTGGAGAGGAAGTGTTAGGGGGGTACTCACTGCAAACTCTAGTGTACTTCTGCTTTCAGGTATATATTTTGCACTAGTTTATGGATACGTGTGAACATATGCTCTCTCTCACAGAAACTGGTGTATATATAGGTTTTGGGGCTTTGTTAGAAAGTGAACCACCTTAGATGGAATTAGAGTATACTATGAAAGGAAAGGTCTCACCTGAGTAATGAAGTTGAAGGGTTGTCATTCCACACGTGAAGTCTCTGGACACAGTCTGAGATGAAGCATGTTGAGGTGGCAATCATTGTGTTGGTTAGGTTGTGATCGGCAGATACAATATTATTTGATATGGATTGGGAGAGGCATGTGGGAAAGTGGGCCCTATCCTAAGGTTCCAGGACTGGGGGGAGTAGAGGCTCTATAGTGGAGATGTGAGGTTCCTGCTGTCTTAGGGTTCAAAAAGACAATGGAATAGTTAATGCTATCATCACATTATTTGGTAATTGGGTTAACTTTGTAAAGTCCTTTTGTTAGGGTTTGCTGTATAGTACCCAGCATCTTGTATATAGCTGTGCCATTGGTTGCTTCTGATCTACTTGGTCTATGCTTTTGAGAGAGTCCACTTATCAAATACACAGCCTATATATTAAAAAGACTCTGTCTGTGCTTTAAAAACATACAATTAATTTTTCCCCTCATATTAATTAACTAGTGATTTTTTTAAAATCTTTTTTTCTTTATTTGCTGGATAAAGACTGTCAGAAATTGAGAGGGAAGGGGGTGATAGAGAGGGAGAGAGACAGACACCTGCAGCACTGCTTCCCCACTTGTGACGCTTTCCCCCTGCAGGTGGGAATTAACTAGTGATTTTTAAAACCATCTAGTCCAGGATTTTATTATTGAGAAGGTTCTTGATAACTATTTAAATTTCTTTGGCTGTGGTTGGCTTTTTAGTTCCTCCTGGTTAAATTTTGGAAGGTTATATATTCTAGGAACTTTTATATTTCTTTCAGGATATCTACCTTGAATTATACTTTGGATTTCTTTGTTGTCTGTTGTGATAATTCTTTTTCATTTACAATCCTATTTGAGTTAATTTAATTTTACATTTATGAGTCTGGCCAAATGTTTCTCAATTTTGTTTACCCTTTCATTGAACCAACATATTTAGCTTCATTGATCTTTTTATATGGTTTTCTTTATTTTTTTATGCTATTTATCCCTGCCTTAATTTTGGTTATTTTAGCCCATCTGGTTGCTTTAAGCTTCCTTTGTTGTTGTTGTTATTCATCTTCTTCATCTCCTTTTCATTCTACATTCTTGAAGTGTATAGTCAGGTGTTTATTTGAAATTTTTTTTTTTGTTTTCTAATGTGTGCCTGTATGGCTATGAATTTCCCTCTTAGCATAGCCATAGCTGCATCCCAAATTTGATAGCCCATCCCTTCTTTTAAAAAAATATTTATTCCCTTTTGTTGCCCTTATTGTTTTATTGTTGTAGTTATTGTTGTTATTGTTGTTGGATAGGACAGAGAGAAATGGAGAGAGGAGGGAAAGACAGAGAGGGGGAGAGAAATATAGACACCTGCAGACCTGCTTCACTGCCTTTGAAGCGACTCTCCTGCAGGTAGGGAACTAGAGGCTCGAACTAGGATCCCTACACTGGTCCTTGGGCTTTGCTCCTCATGCCATTAACCTGCTGCACTACTGCCTGACTCCCTGCCTTCATTTTTATTGCATTAAAGGGACATTTTAATTTCTTCCTTGATTTATTCTTTGACCCAGTTAAATAATGTGCTGCTGAGTTTCCATATTTTTGGGACTTTTATTATTTTTTTTGTTTGTTCTTAAGTGTTAGTTTAATTCCACTGTGGTCAGAGAAGATGATTTGGATGATTTCAGAGCTTTTGAGTTTGACAACATCTTTGTGGCCTAACATACAGTCTACCCCTGAGAATGTCTTATGTGAACTTGAAAAGAATGTGTATTCCAGTTTCTTGGGGTAAAGGAATCTGAAAATGTCCAATAGGTCTAGTTTATCTATTTCTTCTTTTAGTTCTCTTGTATATTTATTAACTCTTTGCTTATATGACATGTCAGTTTGAGACAGTGGGTGTTGAGGTCTCATGCTTCTACTGTGTTGCTGTTGAAGTGTTTGCATAGTTCTTTCAGTAGATTTTCATGACCCTTCATTGGGTGAATAAATATTCATAATTGTTATATCCTCTTGGTTGACTGATCTTCTGAACATTATCAAATTTCCACCCTTATATTTTCTTATTTTATTTATTTTAAAGATTGTTGTGTCAGAAATGATGATAGTGGTTCCTACTTTTGTTTGTGGTCCATTAACTTGTATGATAGTTTGCCATCCTTTCACCTTGAGTCAGTTTGTCCTGTTGAGTTAGGTTGGATTCCTGTAGATAACATTTGGTTGTGTTGAGTTTTCTGATTCATCTTCCTACTCTGTGTTTTTTAATGGGAAAATTTAGGTCACTGATATTTAGTGATATTATGAATTTAATATATTTCAAAGTAATTATTCTAAACTTTAAAAAGTTTTCTAATATATGGCATGTTTTCAGTCTTGGAGAGTCCCTCCCTCATTGCTTTTATTTATTTTTTTTTAATTTTTATTTATAAAAAAGAAACACTGAGAAAAACCATAGGATAAGAGGGGTACAACTCCAGACAATTCCTACCACCAGAACTCTGTATCCCATCCCTTCCCTTGATAGCTTTCCTGTTCTTTATCCCTCTGGGGATAAAGAACATAAAGTATGGACACTGGGTCATTGTGGTGTACAGAAGGTGGAAGGTCTAGCTTCTGTAATTGCTTCCCTGCCCTCACTGCTTTTCAGTCCAATGAGCATGCTTGCCAGAATCCACTTGTGACTAAATAAGTTACCCAAGAAGTCATAGTTGTAAATTGTTATTTTTTTAAATTATTTACTTATTATTGGATAGAGAGAAATTAAGAGGGGAGCAGTGTTGGGCTGCGCCGTGGAGGAGAGATAGAGGAGATCTGGGGTGAAGAGGGAACACAAATCTTTATTTGTGTGGGCATCTCAGAGTTGAGTGAGAGCGCAGTGGTTCCGGCAATGTGGAGGTAGCAAAAATGGCCACCTCCCGCTATGCGCAGCACCCTTCCCTGCGTCCATTCACCGAGGGTGAAAAGTGGACAAGGGAGAAAGAGGCGGAAGTAGGAGGGTTTTATAGGACAAAAACCAGGAGTGACGAATCTAGGAGTGACGAGTCGGGACAGGATTGGTTGGGAAAGGCACTCTGAGAATATTGTATTAACTCTCATGGGAACTGGCAGTAACCTGAGGGGACAACAGGAACAGGCACGCTGAGAATATCGTCTAACTCTCGTGGGAACTGGCAATAACGGGAGGGGACAAAACGGCGGCTGTGACTGCATCTGCACAATTTCCCAGCAGAGAAGGAGATAGAGAGGGAAAGAGAAAGACAGACATCTGCAGCCCTGCTTCATCACCCATGAAGCTTTCCTCCTGGGTCCTTAAGCACTGTTGTGTGTGCCTTTAATCAGGTGCACCATTACCTGGCCCCAATTGGTGAGTTTACATGTAATTTTTTAAAAAAATAGTTGTTGATTCTTTAATTCAGCCCCCAAGGTGAAGCATGGCAGCTGGTGATCCTTTCTGTATCACCTGGAAGTTGGCTGGGGTTTATTTTTCTAGATGTCCATGAGAGCATGAGCCAATCAGAGGTCTTTTAACTAAAGCTAGATTTTTAACTTAATCACATGTGAGACCTTGTGGGCAGTATAATGTTCTGTTGCCCTAGATTTCGCAGGATATGCATCCCAACCTATTTTCATGACACTAGCAATGTGCTCTGCCTTTTCATTCCCAGTTTGGAGCCAACCATCACTAAGTATGGATACTTGAGTTCTGAGAATGATATGAGTTTGGTTCTCCAGCTTGTAAGATACTACCCAGGAGACCAACTGTTCTCTCACTCCATGATTAACAGTGAGGAATGAATTGATATACTTGAATTGTCTTCAGGCATCTTTGAGGAGGGAACAAGAATGGAATCCTGGGCATGGGGTGTAAAATGGGTGAATAGGTAGAACCTGTGTTTTCCTCCTCCTGTAATAGCAAAGTTACAAAAAAAAAACCAAACAAACAAACAAAAAAAAACCCACACGAACAATTGGCACAGAAGCAGATCTGAAACTGAGATGAACAAGCTCCCAAAGTCAGGGATGAAAAGTCACCACGCAGGCTGTGAGGAAACAGAAAAAATATTTCTCTCAAGAAAGCAAGCCTATCATGTGATAGTCAGCAACAACTGGGGAAGAGATCACTATTGTGCAGAGCTTTTCTTTAATTAAGTTCGTTTTATATTTGTGATTAAGAGTGGTTTATAGTATTTTAAGATAAAAAATGCTCAAAGTCACTCATGATCAGAGAAACGTGAGTAAGCACAACCATGAGATACCACTTCATACTTTTTAAGAATATTATACATTAGAAAGGTTCGTAATAAGTGTTGACTGTGATATGGAGAAAAAGAAACCCTTCTGCACTGTTAGGAATGCAAATTGGTTCAATGCCCTTGGAAAATAGTCTGAAGACTTCTCAGAAGGGTAAAAATGGACCTACCCTGTGACCCAACAATTCCTCTTCTGGAGCTGTATCCAGAGGAAATGAAAACATCCAATCCATAGATATCTATGTACAACTATGTTCATAGCAGCAAAATTTATAGTAGTAGCCCAGATTTGGAAGCAACCCAGCTGCCAGCAACAGATAACTGGTCAAGAAAGTTGTGGTATATATACACAATGGAATACTACTCAACTATTAAAAATGATGAAGTAATCTCCTTAGTCTCATCTCAGATGGAGCTTGAAAAAAAATCATAGTAAGTGAGAAAGAGAAAGACTAATATCATATGATCTCATGTACAGGTCAAACTTAACAAGGCCAAAAAGATAAAACACAAAGTAAACTTGTACAGTATTTGGTGTATTATACCAAATCAAAGGACTCTGGGGAAGGTGGAGGGCTGAGACTAGTAGATGACTGGGGTTCTGTTGCATATTGTAGAAATGAACACAAGTTGGGAGTTGAGAATTATTTTGCAGAGGAGATGAGAAATTGTATACATGTCCCAGAAACTGTACTCTAATTCATTAATCACCAACAAAGGGGGGGAAAAGGGAAAAAAGAAATACTGAGCTATTATAAAAAAATGTCTTGCCTCTTACCTTGCATTGTTTTCCACAGCATTCTCCAGAACCACATACAGAATGTTTACCTTTAAGCCTACATGATGTAGGATCACAACAGGCTTTATGTGTACAATTCTGCAAACAAATTCCATGTGTTAATCATGTTAATTGTTAATCATTGGACTACATCAGTAGTCCAACTGAAACACAGTAATTTTTTTTACAAAGCCTGTTTTTCAGAATTCAGTTCCAGTCACCACATTCTTTATATGAAGTTTTAGAAATCACATTTCATTCACTAATTTATAAAATAATGCATTTCATCTTATTTTAGGCTTTCTTTAAAGAACCATCAGTGTTATCTCAAAGGCAAGGTACCGAAACAAGAAATTCACTGTTACCAGTGGACATCTTTTTCTTTTTGATGGAGACAGAGAGAAACTGAGAGAGGAGGAAGAGATAGGGAAGCAGAGAGAGGGACACTTGCAGCACTGCTTGTGAAGTTTCTCCTCTACAGGTGGAGACCAGGGACTTGACCATGGATCCTTCCACATGGCAATGTGTGCATTATACCAGGTGTGCCACCATCCTGTCCTTCATCTCATTTCATTTATTCAGATCACTTTAGCATATACAACTGTAGAATTCAAACCTTAGAGGAGATGGTGATTAGATACTATGCTAATTGCCATGCTATTCAAATATAATCTTATATATTTTTTATTTCATAATAAATTGTATAAGCCAAATCTAATCACACCTAAGTGTTCTGATATGAAGTCTTTTTTTACATTTTTATTTATAAAATGGAAATATTGATAAGACCACAGGATAAGAGGGGTATAACTCCACACAATTCTCTGAATATCTAGTATATTCTGGTTAATAAGCATACATATGTATATACATATATGTATTTGTACTTGTAAATAAATATAGCGCTTTGTTTTTCTGGTTATATTTAGTCAGCTAAGTGTAGCAGCTGAATTTCATTTCTGTTCATGTGGCTTCCAACAGCTGTGTTTTATTTAGCCTGATTCCCTCAAGTAATGTGGCATTCAGCTAAGGATGTAGGTAGGGATTGTATTTCAACTTCATAGTATAACCAATCTGCAGCCTCCTCATCTGGGAAGACTACTCTTTAGTTCACATGTGCAGTTCCTACTTTAGGCTTTGTATCCAATATCTGAAAATAGGAAGAATTCAAGTTTCCACTGTCTGAGCTGCACCTAACTGGAAGATAATCTCTAACAAAATAGTCTCACAGAGCTTGCCTGTAGCACCTATGTCTTTCAATAATCTTACTTTCCTTTTTTTTTTTTTTTTGTCCTGTGAAGTATTTTCCTCTTTGCATACTTTAGTTGCAAGTCAAATATCTTGACAGTTATTATTCAGACTTCGAATCTTACCAGTAATCTCATTTCAATTTCCAGTAGTTTCATCCCTGAACTCTGTTCTCTGACACTTCAAGTCAGCAGAGCTACAATTTCCCATAGTTGCTAAATTCTGCTTTTATGTTAGAAAAACATAAACTCAAAATTCATATCTATGCCAGCTGTAGTTTTGCAAGTGTATGTTCTTGCTTCATTTTTCTTTTAAATGTGTCTTAATGCAAGTGAATATTTACTATATCTTTACATGACACCTTTTCAAAACTTCATGTATTGATTCCATAAAATAATTATTCAACTTTTAAAAATTTATTTATTTTGGAGAGACAGAAATTGAGAGGAAAAAGGGAGACAGAGGATAGAGTGAGACACTTGCATCACTGTCTAATTCCCCAGGTGGGGACAAGGGGCCTGATCCTGGGTCCTTGCACATTGTAGCCTGTGTGCTCATCAGATGCACCACCAGCCAGCCCCAAGTAAAATATTATTACATGGCAATACGATTATAATTATGTAACATATATGATTATATATTCTAATGTTTATATTAGTTACATTGCATAACAAATATTTATATGTGGAATCATATATTGTAATTGCTATTTCTAAGAATTTTCACATAAATGCTTTACTTTGGTGACAACTTTTTTAACTTCTTTCATCTTTACTTTGATCTTAGTTATAAAGTTTTATATATTCTACAAGTGCTAGATTTAATTTACAAATATTTAATTCAATTCACCTGTTAAACAAATCTCCATTGCGTACCAGAAAATTTATTTTGCTATATATTGCTAAACACCTAAAGTTATTATTTGTTCTATAGTTCTTCAAAGTATTTGTCTTTTTTCCACCTATTCTATACATATATATGAAAAAATAACATTAAAAAAATTCTACTAACATCTGAAGTTCCACAATCACATTCTTCATATCCTTCTATTATTCCATTGCCACATATCTTTTTTGATGGCTTTTTAGCATCTGCAGCTTGTTTGTAGAGACACCTAAAACCACCATGTGAGCCAATATATTTAAATTCATCCAAATTACAGGTGCTAAAATCTTTTGCACCCCCAGAGTACCTAAAATAAACAAACATGAATAACAAAAATTACTGCTCTGTATATTTATATTTCCCCCCAAATATGATGTTATGAAGAGAATTATAAAGAGAATAATTCTTCATGAATAACAAAAAGCATCCTTAATTTTTTGATGTCACATATCTTTTAACACACTTTAAAATCTCTTTATTATCATTTTGTTTTAAACAAGCTATTACTTACATATTTTATGTTCCTGATTAAGGCTTTTGTGGAAACTGTTCACATTCTCAAGGCCAAACAAATTTAAGTTCTTTACCTTCATGTTTAATCTACTTCATAAAAAAAAAAGAAAACTGGGATCAAGGCGATAGCGCAGTGGGTTAAGCGCACATGGCTTGAAGCACAGAGACCTGCGTAAAGAACTCAGTTTGAGCCCCCAGCTCCCCACCTGCATGGAGGTCGCTTCACAAGTGGTGAAGCAGTTCTGCAGGTGTCTAGCTTTCTCTCCCCCTCTCTGTCTTCCTCTTCTCTCTCGGTTTCTCTCTGTCCTATCCAACAACAACAACATCAATAATAATGATAATAACCATAAAAACAAAGGCAACAAAAGGGGGAAAAAAAGCCTCCAGGAGTGGTGGATTCATAGTGCCGGCACTGAGCCCCAGCAATAACCCTAGAGACAAAAAAATAATAATAATGGGGCAGGAGATGGCACACCTGGTTAAGTGCACACATTACTATGAATGAAGACCTGGACTCAAACCTCTGTACCCACTTGCAGGGCAAAACTCCACATGAGAAGGGGATGAAGTAGTGTTGCAGGTGTCTCTTATTCTCTCCCCACCCCCATCTATTTATATCTATAAGACAGAACAAAAACAAAACAAACAAACAAAAACCACCAAAAAGCAACAACCAGGAGCAGTGGAGAGGTGGTACAGACACTCCAGCTATAATCCTGGTGGTGGAGGGAACATGGATAGATCTTGAAGTGGTAATGCTAAGTGAAATATGTTGGCAAAATGAAAGATGACTATCACAGGGTTTCATTCTGACATAGAAAATAAAGAAAACAAGTGAATTGGCAAAAGAAAACAAAAACTTAGACTCTTGACAAAAGTGGTGGTCACTGGAAGAAAGACAAAGGGTTGGAAGACCAATTAGGTTAGTTAAGGTCATAGCATGAAGGAACTAAAACTCAGATGGTTGTTGTGCTTCTTCACAGAGAGGGATGAAGCAGTAGCCCTGAATATTTACAGAGCTGTGAATGAATTGCATATCAGTAAAATGTACTTAAAAATTAAAATCCTATAAGACATTTTTTCTTCTTACAGTGCTTCTGGAGACATTGTACAAACATCTCCTGAACAAAAGCAGGTGCTATCGTTCTTGCCATAAGTTATTCCCAAGCTAATGCCAAGCAACTGCACAAAGCCGACAGTATAGGACTCCAAGGATAAGCCTGTTGAATACTAAATACAAAAGAGTTAGTTAAGAATATATTAAGTTATGATAAAATCACATATACTGCAATAACTGATAGAAAAGAATATTTATCTTGAAAGTTATGATGTGGCCTCACCTCTAAAGGGACAGAAGCTTCAGAGCTCGAGACCCTTCTAGGTTACACTCTATGCACCTTTGCACCCAACTGTTCATATATAATCTCTAAAATATATTTTTTTCATTGAGGGGTATAATGTCTTACAGTACAATCATTGGCATATGCATAAATTTTCATTATGTAATAGCCACCAAAGTTTTCTTCCTATCCTCTTTTTACCCTCCCTCTGCACAGTTCTTTGCTTTGGGGCAACACACCATGTCCAGTCCATGTTTCACTTTGTGCTCTTTCTCCCTGTCCCTACTTTACTGAGTCCTGCTGATAAGTGTGATCATCTGATATTTATCCTTTTCTCTTTTTTTAATTAATTAATTAATTAATTAATTTTCCCTTTTGTTGCCCTTGTTGTTTTATTGTTGTAGTTATTGTTGATGTCATTGTTGTTGGATAGGACAGAGAAAAATGGAGAGAGGAGGGGACAACAGCGAGGGGGAGAGAAAGAGAGACACCTGCAGACCTGCTTCACTGCCTGTGAAGCGACTCCCTTGCAGGTGGAGCGCGGAGGGCTAGAACCGGGATCCTTGTGCTGGTCCTTGTGCTTTGAGCCACGTGTGCTTAACCCGTTGCGCTGCTGCTCGACTCCCGATATTTATCTTTTTCTTTTTGGCTTATCTCACTCAACATGATGCCAACAAGTTTCATCCAAGAGGATGCAAAGGAGCCAACCTCATCATTTTTAACAGCTGAGCAGTATTCTAATATGCATATATACCAAATTTTTTTAAACCATTCATATGTTAGGACTTCTAGGTTGCTTCCAGGTTCTGGTGATTACAAACTGTGCTGCTATAAATATAGTATACACAGATCTCTTCTGAGGTGTTTCTGACTCCATTGGGTAAATTTTTAGGAGAAGAATTGATGGATTATAGGGCAGGTCCATTCCTGATGTCCCAGTAAGTCTCCAAATTGCTTTCCACAATGGTTGGACCATTTTGCATTCCCAATAACAGTGAAGAAGTGTCCCTTTTCCCCCACATCTTCACCAACATTTGTCATTTCTGTCCTTTCTGATGGATGACATTCTCCCCAAGCTCTTCCAAACTATTGAAGACACAGAGATTCTCCCCAAAACATTTTATGAGGTCAACATCACACAAATAACTAAAGCAGACAGAGATCCAACAAAAAACAAACAAACAAAAACTACAGACCATTATCCCTGATGAACATAAATACTAAGATATTTAACAAAAATTTAGCCAACCGCATATAACAATACATCAAGAAAATGGGGTACCATTTTCAAGTAGGTTTTATTCCAGGGATATGGGGCTGTTTCAATATACATAGATCAATTAGTGTGATCTACCACATCAACAAGTAAAAAACCAAAAATCTCATGATCATATAAATAGACACAAAGCCTTTGACAAGGTCAATATTCTTTCATGATCAAAACACTTAACAAAATATGGGGGTAGATAGGAAAGAGCTCAAACTAGTTGAGTCTATATACAGTAAACCAACAGCCAACATTATACTAAATGGTGAAAAATTGAAAGTTTGGAATATACCAAAAATAGACCTACTAGTCATTTCCAAAACGGAGACCCCAAATCTTCATCTGCAATATCCCAGCCTTTAAGCTCATGATTAGTCAACTATTTGTTTGGCTTTGTATGTTAACTCTTTTTTCAGCCACCAAGTTCCAGATGCTATCATGATGCCAATTGGACTTCCCTGGGCAAACAACCCCACCAATGTCTTCCTGGAGCCCTGCTTCCTCAGAGCTCTGCCCCACTAGGGAAACAGACACAGGCTGGAAGTATGAATCGACCTGTCAACGCCCACATTCAGCGAGGAAGCAATTACAGAAGCCAGACCTTCCACCTTCTGCATCCCACAATGACCTTGGGTTCATACTTCCAGAGGGATAAAGAATAGGAAAGCTATCAGGGGAAGGGATGGGCTACAGAGTTTTGGTGGTGGGAATTGTGTGGAGTTGTACCCCTGTTATCCTACGGTTTTTGTCAGTGTTTCCATTTTACAAATAAAAATTTAAAAAAAGAAAGAAAAATTGAAAGTGATTCCTCTTCAATTAGATACAAGGCAGGGCTGCCCATTATCACCACTACTATTCAACAGTGCTTTGAAAGTCCTAGCCATAGCAATTAGACCAACAAAGAAAATGAATCAAAGGGATACATATGAAAAAGAAGAAGCCAAACTATCCCTATTTGCAGATGGCATGACTGTATATATACAAAAACCCTGAAAAGTTCAGTAGAAAACTCCCAGATAACATTGAACAATATAGTAAAGAGGCAGATTACAAAATCAATAGACAAAAATCAATGGCATTCCTCTACACAAACACCAAATCAGAAGAGGAAAGATAGAGAAATTAGTCCCCTTCACCATATGAGTAAAAACAATGAAATAGTTAGGATTGAAGTTAACAAAGGAGGCATAGACTTTACATACTGAAAACTACAAATCCCTCATAAGAAACAGAAAGAGACAAAGAAATGGAAATACATCTTATGCTCATAGATAGGAAGGATTAACATAGTCAAAATAGCCATCCTGCCCAGAGCCACATACAGATTTAATGCCAGCCCCTAGTACCAACAAACTTCTTTAAAGGAATAGAAAAAAAAAAAAACTTCAAAAATTTATTTGGAACCAAAAAAAAAAAAATCCCTATGATTGCCAAAGCAATCTTAAGAAAAAAGGACAAGAATGGAGGCATTATGCTGCCTCACCTCAAGCTGTGGAACTACTGTAATCACAGTTGCCTGGTACTGGAACCACAACAGACACACAGACCAGTGGACTCAATTGAAGATCCATAAATAAACCCCCGTATCTACAGCCAGCTAACTTTTGACAAGGGGGCCCAAACCATTCAATGGTGAAAGAGGCGTCTCTTCAACAGATGGTGCTGGGAAAATTGGGTTGAAACATGCAAGCAGATGAAATTGAACCATCACTTTTCACAATAGCTTCTATACTAAACTAGTAAATGTTAAAAAAAAAAAAAAAAAGCGGGGGTAGGAGGTGGTGGCACACCTGACTACGGATACATAGTACAAAGAGGCAAGAACCCGTGCACGGATCCCAGTTTGAGCCCCTGGCTCCTCATCTGCAGGGAGTCTGCTTCATAAGTAGTGAAACAGGTCTGCAGGTGTCTCTCTCTCTCTCTTTTTTTTTGTCCCCATCCTCTCTCAATTTCTCGCTGTCTTACTCAATAAAAAAATGGGAAAAATGGCTTCCAGAAACAGTAGATTCATAGTACTGGTGCCAAGCCCCAGTGATAACTTTGGAGAAGAAGAAAAGAAGCAAGAAAAAAGAACGGGCATGATGTGGTCTCAAAAAATGAACTTATTCAGCAAACTCAGCACCAAAAAAGCAAATGACCCCATCCAAAAATGGGCAGAGGATATGAACAAAAAATTTACCACAGCGGAGATCCAAAAGGCTAACAAACATATGAAAAACTGCTCTAGGTCACTGATTGTCAGAGAAATGCAAATTAAGACAACACTAAGATACCACCTCACTCCTGTGAGAATGGCATACATCAAAAAGGACAGCAGCAACAAATGCTGGAGAGGATGTGGGGACAGAGGAACCCTTTTACATTGCTGGTGGGAATGTAAATTGGTCCAGCCTCTGTGGAGAGCAGTCTGGAAAACTCTCAGAAGGCTAGACATGGACCTTCCATATGATCCAGTGATTCCTCTCCTGGGGTTATACCCCAAGGATTCCATAACACCCAACCAAAAAGAGGTGTGTACTCCTATGTTCGTAGCAGCACAGTTCATGATAGCCAAAACCTTGAAGCAACCCAGGTGCCCAACAACAGATGAGTGGCTGAGAAATCTGTGGTATATATACACAATGGAATACTATGTAGCTATCAAGAACAATGAACCCACCTTCTCTGACCCATCTTGGACAGAGCTAGAAGGAATTATGTTAAGTGAGCTAAGTCAGAAAGATAAAGATGAGTATGGGATGATCCCACTCATCAACAGAAGTTGAGAAAGAAGATCTGAAAGGGAAACTAAAAGCAGGACCTGAGCAAATTGTAAGTAGGGCACCAAAGTAAAAACCCTGTGGTGAGGGGTAGACATGCGGCTTCCTGGGCCAGTGGGGGGTGGGAGTGGGTGGGAGGGATGGGTCACAGTCTTTTGGTGGTGGGAATGGTGTTTATGTACACTCCTAGTAAAGTGTAGTCATATAAATCACTAGTTAATTAATATGAGAGGGGGAAAATTAATTGTATGTCTCAAAGTTTTTTAAAACACCAACTGAATCTTTTTAATATATAGGCTGTGTAATTGATATACAGACTCTCTCAAAAGCCTAGACCAAGTAGATCAGAAGCAACCAATAGCACAGTTATATACAAGATATTGGGTACTGTACAGCAAACCCTAACAAAAGGACTTTTCAAAGTTAACCCAATTACCAAATAATGTGATGATAACATTAACTATCAATTGTCTTTTTGAACCCTAAGACAGCAGGAACCTCACATCTCCACTATAGAGCCTCTACTTCCCCCAGTCATGGAACCCTTGGATAGGGCCCATTTTCCCGTATGCCTCTCCCAATCCATATCAAATAATATTACGTCTGCCGATCACAACCTAATCAACACAATGATTGCCACCTCAACATGCTTCACTTTAGACTGTGTCCAGAGACTTCACATGTGGAATGACAACCCTTCGGCTTCACTACTCGGTCACCAGGTTCCAGATGTCATCAGGGTGCCGGCCAGGCTTCCCTGGACTGAAGACACCAATGTGTCCTGGAGCTTCACTTCCCCCAGAGACCCACTCTACTAGGGAAAGAGAGAGGCAGACTGGGAGTATGGACCGACCAGTCAACGCCCATGTTCAGCGGGGAAGCAATTACAGAAGCCAGACCTTCCACCTTCTACAACCCACAGTGACCCTGGGTCCATGCTCCCAGAGGGATAGAGAGTGGGAAAGCTATCAGGGGAGGGGGGGGGGATATGGAGATTGGGTGGTGGGAATATGGTTTTGTTAATTAATCCTTTCTTAAATAAAAATAAAAAATAAAAATAAATACATAAATAAAAAAGAAAATGAACTTATGCATAATAATGTTGATTATTTTTTATTTATTCCCTTTTGTTGCCTTTGTTGTTTTATTGTTGTAGTTATTACTGTTGTCATCGTTGTTGGATAGGACAGAGAGAAATGGAGACAGGAAAGAAGACGGGGAGAGAAAGATAAGACACCTGCAGACCTCCTTCACCGCTTGTGAAGCGAGTCTCCTGCAGGTGGGGAACCAGGTGGCTTAAACTGGGATCCTTATGCCTGTCCTTGTGCTTTGCGCCACCTGTGCTTAACCCACTGCGCTACTGCCCAACTCCCATAATGTTGATTTTTATCCTAGAAAAACCGTTTGAGAGAGAAAAATAAAATAGTCCAAATCTCTGGCTAAAAATAACCCAGTCAATTAAAAGGAAAAGTCTATTTTGTTTTAAAATTTCTAAATAGCACGATAACAACACTTTAACATGGTCGAACAGTAACTGTTAAATGTTGGGGGTGGACACAGAACTTTGGCGGTGGGCATGGAACTGTGGAACTAAATTCCTATAATACTGTAATCTTGTAAAACATTATTAAATCATTAATTTAATAAAATGACTAGCAGAGACATTTTCTAAGGAATTTAAGAAGCAAATGACACACATACACAACCTTTTTGTATATAAAAAAATGACTAGAGAAAAATAATTTTAAACAAGTTGGAATTCAGGAACTAGTAAACTCACAAACCTTTTCTGAGTTATCCATATATAAATATAACTTCATTCAACCATATTATGGCTGGGGAAACAAAAACTGATTGGTACTTGCAATTAACTTTAATGTTACATAGACATGAACAGTGAATAGATGCTACATACCACAAAATTTATTTATTTGTTTATTTATTATTGGATAAAGTGAGCGAGAAAATGATAGGAGGGGGGAGATCAAGAGGGAAAGGGACTGAGAGACACCTGCAGCTCTACTTCATTACTGGTGAAGCTTTCCCCCTGCAGGTGGGGACTAGGAGCTTGAACTTGGGTCCGTGCACCTGGCCATGCTATATACCTCAGTAAAGTAAAACTATGCTGTATATGCTATATGCTACTAGAGAGCATAACACATGATTTTTCTGTACAACAAAACCAGTGGCCTCACCTACTTCAAATGTTCAATATACACAACTGGTTGTGTAGGTATAGGCTATATACCTCAGTAAAGTAAAAATAACAACTGAAATCTGAGAGAAAGATGGGGGAGGGCTATAGAGTATAGGACAAGAATATATGCTTGTCATCAAATAGAAAGATATGTACCTACATAAAAACAGGCTATCAGGGTGCTGTGTGGTGGCACACCTAGTCGAGGCCATATGTTATCATGAGCAAGGACCTGGGTTCAAAGCTCCACTCTTTGCCTGCAGGTGGGAAGGTTCACGAACAGTGAAGTAGGGCTTCAGGTATCTTTCTACTTTCTGTTCTCCTCTTAATTTTTCTATCTTAGCAAATAAAAAGAGAAAGAGAGAGAGAAACTTGTTTTTTTCTTTTAGGTGACTAAGAGGAAAAGAAGTTGGGGGTGGGGTGGGCTGGGTTGTGGTGTACCTGATTAAGTTCACACATTACCACACATAAAGACCTGGGTTCAAGCCAGGGGTTCCGACCTCCAGGGGGAAGGTTTAGTGAATATGGTGAAATAGTGCTGCAGGTGTGTCTTTTTCTCTTTTTCCCTCTGTCTCCCATTTCCCTTTCAATTTCTCTCTGTCTCTGCTAACATTCTGGAAGTGAAGTCACTGTGCAGGCACCAAGCCCCAGTGATAACTCTGGAGGCAATTAAAAGAGTAGAGGCCAGCTGGTGGTATACCTGGTAGACACACACACACACACACACACACACACACACACGTATGCAAAGATCTGGGTTCAAGCCCTGAATCCCCACTTGCAGAGGAAAGGTTCAAAAGTGATGAAATAGTTCTGCAGGTCTCTCTTTCTCTCTTCTCCTTCCCTCTTAATTTCTCTGTCTTTATCCAAAGTAAATTAATAAAATACTAAAAGAAAGAGAGAGGGAGAGACACCATTTGCTGGTTGCTACAAAAAAAACTACATGGTAGGTTTTCATGTGAAGATTTTTCAATTAATACAAACTTCTCAGAATAAATAACTTTAATTTGTACTATATTACTTGATTCTTCGAAAATCTTGTGTGATCTGAACTTGATGTACACACCTTAATTGCCCTTGGCTATGGAACTAATTGCAATTCTTAGTCACCAAAACTATTAAACAAACTTGCTCATAGTAACACTTAACTAGAGAGCATAACACATGATTTTTCTGTACAACAAAGCCAGTGGCCTCACCTACTTCAAATGTTCAGTGTACACAACTGGTTGTGTAGGACTTGGGTTTTTTTGTGCTACCTACTAAAAGTCATTCAACTAGTACAATTAGGTTGTATAAAAATCACAGTGTGAGGGGGCCAGACAGTGACACACCTGGTTAAGCGCACACTAATCAGTGTACAAGGACCCAGGTTCAAGCCTCCAGCCCCCAATAGCAGAGGGAAACTTTCATAAGTGGAGAAGCAGGGCTGTAGGTGTCTCTCTATTTCTTTCCTTCTCTATTCCTCCCTCATTTTCTCTGTCAATAAATCACAGTGCAGTCTTCTTTTACTGAAGCTTTCTCTCCCTTTTGTAATACTAGGCTGCATAGGCAATATAACTCTTTAGTTGTTCATTCTCTCTTCCCCCTGAAAACAGCAGATTTTGAATATTTGCTGGTTATCTTTTCAACAGCAATCTTTACCTTCCCAAAATATCATAGATTAGTGAATCTATAATAAACTTTACCATGAAATAGAAAAAAAAAAGTCACATAGTAAAATAAACAAACAAGCAAAAAACAAAAGCAAAAGCATATTAATGAGCACCACTTACTGATTTGGGGAGAAAATTTGATAACTTGTTTAAAATTTCACATTAAAAGTACACAAGATATGTTATAGATGTCCAAATAACACATACCACTGGAAGCAGTTAACTTTTGACTAGCAAAGCCAAAAATGTGTTTATAAAACAATCTGACAACTTGGTTCAATTTATGTACTCTAACTTCAAGTAATTATTTAGTTTGATTTTTGTGCTCCAAATTTACAGTATAAATATCACCAAATGGTAAATAAACTAAGTAATATACTTAATGATACTCTAAAATACTTAGGAAATTTTGAAACATGGAAAGAATGAATAAAAAAACACACATACCAGAATAACTCCTGCATTTAAATTCTCATTACATATATTTCCAGCATATGTGGTTCCAAGAAAGTCAGGACTTTCCTTGAAGCTAAAAAATATTATTTTTTTCTTGTTACAAATAATTATTTACATAGTGCTTGCATGATTGGATAATTACTATGGTCTAAGCATCATGTTTGTCTGAATTACATATTTAAATACTTCCCCTCAAATATTCAGTATTAATATTAGAATAAATATTTGAAAATTTTTAATTTGAAAAACATCTAGATGAGCTCTGATAGTTTATGCAAAATGCCATTTTACATATAAATGGCTAGATGTTTAATTTATAGTCTTGCAAGCTCAATTTTCTGTGACTCTTTGTTCAATTATTTACTAAAGATGAATTGTATTTCCTACCTAATATATTATAGTTAGTGTAACATTTGCATGTATTTCTTTTAGATACAGAGAAGGCAGAGGGAGAAAGAGAGAGAACGAACATAGTACCACAACTTCCTTCAATACAATGGGGGCTGAATTTGAACCTGGGTCATGCATGTCGCAAAGCAGCACAGTTATTTTCCTGGCCTACTGCAATTCAATGCATTTAATTTATATGAATATAAGAAAAGGGTAGGGCTATTAGCCTTTTATATGATGTATGACATGCAAAGATCTCTCATTTTGTAAGGAGTCTCTGGGTGTTGGTTTCTTTTGCTGTGCAGGATCCGTTTAATTTTATATATTTCCATTGGTTTATATTTGTTTTAGCCTCCCTTGAAATTGGATTTGTATCAGTGAAGATACTTATAAAATTTAGATGGAAAAGAGTGCTGCTAATATTTTCCTCAAGGTATTTGATAGTTTCTGGTCTAACAATCAAGTCCTTGATCCATTTAGAGTTACTTTTGTACTATGTATATTTAACCTGGTGCGCCACTACCTGGCCTCCTACAGTTTACTTTTGTGTCTGGCGAAATGTAGTGGTTCAGTTTTAATCTTTTGCACATTTCAACCAATTTTTTCCAAGCCATTTGTTGAGGAGATTTTCCTTTCTCCTTTCAGTAGTTTGGGTCCCTTTGTAAAAAGTTAGATGATCATAGGTGTGGGGGCTTATTTTTGGGCTCACAATTCTATTGCACAGGTAAGTGAGTCTATTTTCGTTCCAGTACCAGGCCGTTATGATTACAATAGCCTTATAATATAATTTGAAGTCTGGGAGTGTGATGCTTCAGTTCTATTTTTCTTTCTCAATATCTATTTTGGCAATTCTATGTATTTTCTGGTTCCAGATAAACATTTGTAGCTTTTGTTCTGTTTTCCTAGAAAAATTGGTGGAACCTGGATGTGGAATTTATTAAATCTGTATATGTCCCTGGGTAGAATATTCATTTTGATGGTGTTAATTCTTCCATTCCATGATCATGTAATATCTCTCCACTTATTTGTATCATTTTTCTACTTCTTTGAATAGCAACTCAATAGTTTTCAGTATACAAGTCTTTTACTTCTCTTTCTAGGATTATTCCTAGGTATATTATTGTTTTTGTTGCTCTAGTGAATGGAAGTGATTTCTGTATTTCTTCTCCTGACTTAGTGTTTTGCCTGATACTTATATCCCATACTGTCTTTTGTATGCTAATATCAAAGCCTGATATCTTATTATATTGCCTGATAATTTCCAGGTGCTTCCTACTGAATTCTTTAGGTTTTTTTTATGTATACTATCATATCATCTCCAAATAAGGAGAGTTTGACTTCTTCTCTTCCAATCTGTATCCCTTTAATGTTGGTATTCTTCGTGTTGGTTTGGTCCCCTTCCCCCTACCTCTGAGAGAAATGGTTTGGCTCTTGCTAGTTTCGCGCCCCTCTTTCTCCCCGCCCCGTATGCTAAGGACGTCCAGAGTCCCAGCAGCACCTGCGGAAGGAGAAACATGGGGAAGCACATGGTGTGGTGATTTGCCCGTTGGTGAATAAAGATTAAACTGCAGCTTCTCAGCCCAGCCGTGTGTCCCCGAGTCTGTCTCTGTCTACCACTGTGAAGCTAGCCCGGCCGGCTGGAGCCTCCGAACATTAATAACAACAAATGGCGCCCACGTGGACCGGACCTGCACATCTCTCAGAAAGTGAAGACAATTTGGCTACCTATGCACTATGGCCTTCTCTTCTGCTTGTGAAGAGATCTCCAAAGGCCTCTGCCTTTTCTTCACGAGACTGTTTCGCTGTTTCTGGAACATTTATCTCTGGACCACTCTGTGGTTTCTGCCCAACGCCAGCCCGCAGGAGCCCAACGCCAGCCCGCATGAGCCGGCTTTCTGCCACGTGGCACGGGGCATTGGGCGTGGGCTCCCTCCATGCTGCTTGGCATCTGGGAGCAGGGCAGCAGACATGGCAGGGCCATGGGGCAGGGCCGCGGCGGCCTATCCTGGCCGCCACCCCGGGGCACCTCAGCCCGTGCTTTCTGCACGGCTGGCCTGCCCGCCCTCGTGCTATGAAGTCTGGACAGATCCCAGACCACCCGGAGACCACGGGCTCCCTGCCAAAACTGGGCCCCTTGGCCAAGATCCTCAGCTCGGGTCTGAAGGCAGACAAGCTGGAGTACGCAGAGATTCATGCAGAGATAGCAACCTGCAATTCCTAGAAGTGGAGCTGTGCGAAAAGCCACCTCCAGATGGTGACCCCCCAACAACAACTAAGACAGTACAGATCTAAATTCGTGTTTAAAATGACATGTCTTCGTAACAAAGGTTTCTCTCCTTGTGTATTAATGACCATATTTACATGTGTGTTTAAAGTTTGGTAACATTGACTTTAAGGTTAACAATGTAACTTTAAGGCTATATTCTTACCAGACAAAGTTAAATGAAAAAGGTTTTCAACATAATTCTCATAAAGATAAAATTAACTTACATTTAAAGTCTGAGGTAAAAAATTAGTTAAAAATCAATATATTTTAACCAAGTTGGTCTAAACAAAACCTGCGCACACTTAGGGTGTGTCTCCATCTTGAATGGGTGTAACAAAAGGTTAAATAGACTTGTTGATATGTAAAACTCTCGATTACCTTCTCTATTAGAAATGGTAGATTACACAATGGCTGTGCTAATGATTGTCATGCCTGAGGTTTTCTTTCCTTGAGTCTTATGTCTACGTTTTCACATTCTATTGTTTAAACTTTAAACAACCTTAAAATCATTCTAAACTTAACAACACTTTAACTCCTTGCTTTTGCCTCATTGCTATGGCAAGAACTTCCAACAGTATGTTAATAGTAATGGCAATAGTGGGCATCCCTGTCTACCACCTGATCTAAGTGGGAATGTTTCCAGTTTCTGTTGAGAAATATGATGCTGGCTGTAGGTTTGTTGCACATGAACTCCACTAGGTTAAGGAATTTTCCATCTATTCCCATTTTATGTAGTGTTTTGATCATGAAGGGATGTTGGATTTTGTCAGCCTTTTCTGCATCTATTCAGATCCTTATATGCTGTAGATCAGACCAAAATATATAAAGAGCTCACCAATATCAGCGATAACAATGACAACAACAACAAAAACAGCAGCAGCAACAAAAACAACAAATGACCCCATACAAAAATGAGGAGAGGATTGAACAGAATATTTACCAAAGAAGAGATCCAAAAGGCTAACATACATAAAAAAAATGTTCCAAGACATTGTCAAGGGTATGCAAATAAAGACAATAATGAGACTTCACTCCTGTGAGAATGTCATACATCAGAAACTATAGCAACAATAAATACTGGAGAGGTTGTGGGGACAAAGGAACCCTCCTGCACTGCTGGTGGGACTGTCAATTGGTCCAACCTCTGTGGAGAGCAGTCTGGAGAACTCTCAGAAGGCTAGAAGTGGACCTACCCTATGGCCCTACAATTCCTCTCCTGGGGATATATCTTAAGGAACCAAACACACCCACCCCAAAAGATTTGTGAATACCTATTTTAATAGCAGCACCAATTGTAATAGCCAATATCTGGAAGCAACCTAGGTGCTCAACAACAGATGAGCAGCTGAGTAAGATGTGTTCTATATACACAATGGAATACTACTCAGCTATTAAAAATGGTGAATTCACCTTCTTCGCCTCATCTTGGATGGAGCTGAAGGAATCATGTTAAGTGAGATAAGCCAGAAAGATGATAAGTATGAATATGGAATGATCTGACTCATAGATGTAAGTTGAGAAATAAGAACAGAAAGGGGAAACACAAGAAGAACTTGGACTAGGTTTGGTGTATTGTGCCAAAGAAAAGCACTGTGGGTCAGAGAAGGTGTTTTAAATAAAAAAAGAAAGAAAAAGAAAGAAAAGAAAAGAAAAAAGAAAAGAAAAGAAAAGAAAAGAAAAGCACTGTGGGTGGGGTGAGGTTCAGGCTCTCATGCACCATGGTGGACTAGGACCTAGGTGGGAAGTTAAGAGTGTTTTGCAGAAAACTGAGAAATTTTACACATGCACCAACAACTGTATTTACTGTTGACTATAAATCATTCATTCTACCAGTAAAAATAAAATAACATAAAATAAAATAAACATAGGGCAGGAAATTATAAAATAATGGTTACATAAAAAGATTTCAGGCTTGGGGGTTCCAGAGTCCCAGATTCAATGCCCAGCACCACCATACACTAGAGCTAAGTGGTGCTGTTGTTAAGGTTCATGATAGTAGAAGATGAACTAGGAAGGGACGGAAGTGTTTTTGCAGGGATCAGCAGTAGCATGTGCAAGAACCCACATTTGAGCCCCACCTTCACAACTAAATTCGGAAAGCTCTAAGAGTGGTGAAGTAAGATTGCAGGCACTTGTTTGTCTCTCTCCCTACCATCTCAAGTTCTCTCTGTCTTATCAACTACAATTTAAAAAATTAAAAATGGGTGGGGGAAGGTCATTGGGAGCAGTGAATTCATACATAGTACAGACACTGAGTTTCAGTGATAACCTTGGTGGCAAAAAAGAAAACAAACAAACAAAAAAGTGTTTTGCAGACAGCTAACACAGGGAGATTAGAAATGGTAGCCATGTTCAGCAACTATAGTGTAACTCATTAGCTCCTTAATAATATAAAAAATAAAATGAAGTAGTGCATCCTAAAGATCAAAGAAAAAGCTTGAGAATTTCTCTGAGAGACTAGAATGTAGATATATGACAACAGGTAGTAAAAGTTTATAAATCAAAAGCATTTAAAGTATGTCTCATTTGTACTTAATATCTTTAGTTATTTTGATACATTTCTGGAATTATATATATATATTATATATATATATATTATTATCATATATATAATTTTATGTTATTTGAAAAGTTTATAATTCTTGCAGCAAAATAGCTCATTGGAAACAATGAACGTAACTATATTCAAATATTTTATAGT
Organism: Erinaceus europaeus; assembly: GCF_950295315.1. Classification (NCBI taxonomy): domain Eukaryota; kingdom Metazoa; phylum Chordata; class Mammalia; order Eulipotyphla; family Erinaceidae; genus Erinaceus; species Erinaceus europaeus. The sequence goes on along the minus strand of NC_080163.1, from coordinate 64,861,169 downwards.
GATTAACATATTTATAGTGCTTAGTATATAATAATTAGTACTATTTTTGAAAATTATAATATACAATTATTCTTGGAAATTTCTCTAATGTTGTTCAGATGTGAAAATCTATACTCACATAAATAAATATGCAATATGATGAGATAAGAAGACATGTTTTTGTTTCCATTGTAAAAACCTCATTAATATATGATTAGCATTTCCTGTAGTTGAAATTTTGTTTTCATTTGACCAGATTTCTATGGAAGATATTATAATGTTCATTTTAAATTGGATGAACATCTAAAAGGAGAGGATAGATAAACTTTAAAAAAATAAATTTGAACATTTTATTAAATTTTTAAAACATTTTATTATTATTTTTACTTATTTATTGGATAGAGACAGAAATAAAGAGGGAAGGGGAAATAGCAAGAAAGACAGAGAGACACCTGCAGCCTTGCTTCACTACGCAAAACTTCTACAGGTGGGGACAAGGGGCTTCAACCCGGATCTTTACACATTGTAACATGTGCGCTCAACAAGGTGGGCCCTGTCCAGCCTATTTTTTAATTTTTATAAAGATAAATCTAGGGAGTCGGGCAGTAGCTTAAGCGCACATAGCATGAAGCCCAAGGACTAGCGTAAGGATCCCGGTTCGAGGGTTCCCCACCTGCAGGGAAGTCACTTCACAGGCGGTGAAGCAGGGCTACAGGTGACTATCTTTCTCTCCCCCTCTCTGTCTTCCCCTCCTCTCTCCATTTCTCTCTGTCCTATCTAACAACAACATCAATAACAACAACAATAACTACAACAACAATAACAAATAACAAGGGCAACAAAAGGGAAAATAAATATTTTTTAAAAAGGCAAATCTAAGACAGTTCAATATTTGAATTATAGCAACTCTTCAACTGCATAGCATAATACTATATACATCAATTCTCAGTATCCAATCTTTCTTTTTAATTTTTTAAAAAACTTTTAAAAATGTTTTTATTTATTATTGGGTAGGGACAGAGAGGAATTGGGGGGGAGACAGAGAGACAGCGGCAGCCCTGCTCCACTGCCTATGATGCTATCCCCCTGTAGGTGGGGACCAGAGGCTTGAACCTGCAACCTTGCTCACTGCAATGTGTGCACTTAACCAGGGGCACCATTTCCTGGGTCCACCAATCTTCTGTAATATATTTATATATGAAGAATAGTTTAAAAGAACTTACAGCATTAGCAAGGCCAATTATTTGAACAACCTTCTGAGTTACAGCCTTTATATCAGAATTCATATAATCAAACTGAAAAAAAATAAATTACTTTTAAAAAACATATACAGCACTGTGTTCCAAAATAACTACAAGGATGCTACACTTCAACTGAAATCGAGAAACTCAATAATGATTTAAACATGATTAATAATGTGGTGTTAAACAATGCTTAATGACTCAGCATGTATCATTATTTATTATGAAAGTTGCATACGGTTTCTGTGGTTTTCTCTGTATAACTCTCTCAATAAAATAAAATATAAAAAGAGAAAGTTGCATATGATTTTTATATTATTTTTTAATTTATAACATTTATTAAAATTATTATCTTTATTTATTTATTGGATAGAGATCCCAAGAAATCAAGAGGGAAGGGAGAGATAGAGTGACAGAGACATACCTGAAGCTTTTCCCCTGAAGGTGGGAGCATAAAAATTTTAAATGTGAGTTTTCAAAAACTTATTTCTAGAATATGAATACGACCCCAAAAATGCATATAGCAGGAAAATTGTTAATGAGAAGTTCACTGTTAAAGTGTCACTGAACTCTGTGTTAAGATATGTTAACAGATCTGATCACATAATTAGTGTTTAACAGACTTTTAAAAAAATTCCAATAAGCTCTTTCTATAAGTTACCTCATAAAATGGCAGGAACAGTGGTATCAGGTATTCCAGTTTGTATTAATAGGAATGGTGATAGCCAGTATTTGAATTTTGTTCCAGTTTACTTAGTGGAAACTACAAATATTTTATAAATATGAGGTATTCTGTTTAAGATGAATATTCTAGGTAATGTTGAGAAGTGTTTAAAGTTGGAATTAAATTTGTATCAATATATTTTGAAGCATATACAAGTTGTGATTTTTATCTTTTCTTACTTACTGATGCATTAAATTTCAACAATTTATTGCCTAACTATAACCCATCATAATACATGATACAAAATGTCACATTATGAGACAGGAAGATTGTTTAGCAGCATAGCACAAGTCTTGCATGCCTGGGGTCCCAGAGGTCCCAGGTTCAATCACTGGCACCACCAGATAGATACCAGTACTGATTGAGCAGTGTCAGACACCAGTACTAAAACACTTTATACAGTGTCTCAATCTTCTTACTTCCTTAAACATACATAGACCTTTTTTTCATTCTCCTTTACTCATACATGTAAATAATTAGAAAATAAAGTCTTAAAAAAAAAAAAAAGAAAAGAAAGTCTTAAAAACTTGCATTTTATTTATATACTATCAAAGTTCATATTTTTGGATATTTGTAGCTTTAGGGAGTATAGAAGTATGAGTCTATTGCTCGCGTGTATAATGTGAAAAGACAGAGCAGATCAATGTTGTTTAGTAAATATTTGAGTGTGGTTGAAAAAATACTAAATAGCATGTTTTCTTTATATTCTAAAATTGTATTAATGTATGTTCTTTGTTTGAAAAAATGTCATATATGCTTTGTGGAATAGTTTGTCCACTAGCCCAACACAGTATTTTTATGTGTAGAGGTAAAGGGCTTGGGAGAGTTCCAATTTATACTTTGATTCGGGATGTCATCCCTTTTTTTAAAAAAGGAAAATAACTGATTCACATCAGAAAATGAAAAGATGGTCTACATTATAAAAACAATAATATATGGTATATACAGGATATATGAATCAACAAAAACTTTTTATTCACAATTTTAAAATCCTCTTATTTCCAACAGTGAGAAAATGTTTATAAAAAATAGTCTAACATCTTTAGCACATCACTAAAATCAAGTTTACAACAAGTTTAAGTAATGTTAAAATAACAATGTGTTATAAAGAACCTACCAGATTTTTATCCACAACAATATATACTTCAAGATGTCGCAGGAATAAGCTAGACAATCCAATTCTCTGAAAAAGATACAACATAAATCCTAAAAGAATTTCTAAAAATTTTACCTTCTATTGGAATTACATTAGATAATGTTAGAGACATGTTCCTACTGACTATATAGCAAATCTGTCTTCCAATACATAATTTAAGTTGTATTCAGAAAATTCTGGTATAAAGACAGCCTGTAGTTAATAATAATTTTCAACAAGATTAATAGCTATTAAAGAAAACCTAAGTATGATTTGAGTTTAATACTAGAAGATGGAAATAACTTACTTTTAACATAAGGCTACTCATAAATTTTATATTATCTTTATTTATTATATAGAGACAGCCAGAAATTAAGAACAAAGAGGGAGATAGAGAGGAAGAGACACAGAGAGGCACCTGCTGAACTGCTTCACCACTAGTGAAGCTTTCCTGCTGCAGGTCTGGATTAGGGGCTTGAACCCAGGTCTTTACATATTATAACACATGTGCTCAACTATGTGTGCCACCACCTAGCCCCTCATAAAGTTATTCTTTCTTTAATATTATGATAATTTTCAGGGAAATTCTCAATAAATATTAGAAAATTCACTTTTGGCAAACAATAAAGGTTAGAATGTTATTACTAATGTTCGGAATGAATGACAGTTCTCTAGAATCAGCAGTTTATTCATTTATGACAGCAGATCTTTATCCCTTTGTTTGCACTTTACCCCTGTGTAAGTTTATTTCTTTCATGTAAGCTACTGATATTATTCATTTCTAAACTCCTTTGACACACAAGGATTAAAATTAGATATTCTTAAGACATACTTCTACCTAAATCATCAGAGTAATTGTTGAAAAACTAGTAGCTTAAATCAAGTATCTAAATGCCACATGTAAAAATTAATTTTCTACTTTCTTTTTAATTACTTAATGAACTGCAACCAGGGTTATCAATGGTTCTGTGCTGGCTTTACGAATCTACCACTCTGGTGCTCTCCCTCACCCCCTACCCCAATTTTATTTAATACAACAGACAGAAGTTGAGAGGGGTTAGGGGAGGTAGAGATGGTGAGAGAAAGACACACCTGCAGACCTGCTTCACTGCTCATGAAACATCCCCACTGCAGGTGGGGTGCGGGGTCTCCAGCCCAGGTCCTTGAAGGGGTCATTGCACACAGCACTATATGTGCTTAACCAGCTGTGCAACTGCCCAGCCTTCAAATACTTTACTTTCATCAATCTTATATTCCAAGATCAATTATTTAAGTTTTTGTGAAACTATAATCTAATAACAAGCATAACAAAGAACTTAACTTTATATCATATTTTAACATTCATGAAATTTCCTCATAAAGAGTTAAAAGAAGGGGGATGGAGCAGGGGAAGGGGACCAGGTAGTGGCATACTTAGTTGAATACATAAGGACCTCAATTCAAACCTGTAGGCGGGTGAGTGTGATGGGAGGGGAAGGTTCGCAAGTGGTAAAGCAATGCTGTAGGTCTCTCTCTCCCCTCACTTTTTATCTCCCCACCTCCTCAATTTCTCTCTGTTCGATCAAATAAAAAAAAAATGGACAGGGGGAGTGGTGGATGCTTCATGTAGGCACGTAGCCCCAATGATAACCCTGGTGGCAATACAAAAGAAAAGAAAAAGAATTAAAGGTTTGCAAGTGACTAAACTTCATTCTTAAAGTATCTTTTATCATTGAGGGCCAAGCAGTGGCACATGTTACCAAGTGCAAGGACCCGGTTCGAGGCCCAGCTCTCCACCTGCAGGGAGGAAGCTTCATGAGTGGTGAAGCAAGTCTGCAGGTATCTGTGTTTTTCTCCCTCTTTCTAGCTCTTTCTCCTCTCTCAGTTTCTCTTTGTCTTATCTTTTTTTTAATATTTATTTAATTTATTTATTCCCTTTTGTTGCCCTTGTTTTTATTGTTGTTGTCGTCGTTGTTGGATAGGACAAAGAGAAATGGAGAGAGGAGGGGAAGACAGAGAGGAGGAGAGAAAGATAGACACCTGCAGACCTGCTTCACCGCCTATGAAGCGACTCCCCTGCAGGTGGGGAGCCGGGTTCAAATCGGGATCCTTATGCCGGTCCTTGTGCTTTGCGCCACCTGTGCTTAACCTGCTGCGCTACAGCCCGACTCCCTGTCTTATCTAATAAAGAAAATCAGAAGAAAAAAGTAGGGGAGGGAATATGACCAGCAGAAATGGTGGATTTCTAATGCTGGGACCCAGCCCTAGCAATAACCCTGGTGGCAAAAATAAATAAGTGAATAAATAAATAAATAAGTGTATATATGTATGTTCCCTTGTTATAAAGGTACACTGAATAAACAAAAATTTAAATTTTGGCTCCAGGGAGATAGTTCAGTATTAGCATATAGGAGTTGCAGGTTCAAGGCCCCTGGATTGATAACCAGCACTGCTACAAAACAGAACTGAGTAGTGTTCTGGCCGCTTTTTTTCCACCCTCATCAAATAAATGATTTCAGCTAAGAGTATAGATTTATCTAAGAGAGGACATAGACCTCTCCTAAAGGGATAAAGGGAGACTGCAGGCTTAATCTCAAGAAATGAAAGAGTTTGCCTTACAAGCTGCACAGTAAACATACAAATCTTCTAAAAAGGTCAACACTTACTTCTGTATTTGCTCTGGATTTATACTCTATATTACCATCATAATATGTGACATTTTTTCCTAATAGATGAAAGTCAGTGTGATCACTTTTTTCTTCATAAATGATGTGTGTGAATCCTGATACAGCCTCCATGGGTTCAATTCCATATGAGATGTTTCTTAACTGAATTACTCCCCTGAATATTAAAATAAATAAATCAGACATGTCTCTATAAAAACTACAAACAGACATTATAATAAGAACTATGGCTACAGTTGATTTTCACTTCAAATTTAAGATTACCTTAGTTTTTCTAAATTCTGTCTTTATTCTTTGATATGTTACCCTAGAACTAGCCTAGTAATATCACATGGTACATATTTTACATACCTTATATTAAAAGTTGTCGGGAAATAGTGAGGATGTGGTTGAGCTTGGCAGGGTTTGACCTGAGGAGTGCATCTATCCTGTCAGTCTCTCTCTCTATCGAGAGGTTGAGCAAGGAGGAACAGGAGTAACCCCAAAGGCCTGCCCCATCTTATCAGACTCCCTGCCACACAAAGCACCCTGCATTCCTGATACTATGGCCATTAGATAAAAAGAAAGGGGAAAAGGATGCCAGGAAATTGTAAGGATGTGGTTGAGCTTGGCAGGGCTTGACTTGAGGGGACATCCATCCTCTCATCTTATCAGACTTATTATGTACATAATCATTGTTTTGCCTGAAAGATCCCCACCCATTCCATTTCTTTGATCTATCTTCTTTCTACCCTCAAGACCCTCCCTGCCTCCAGGGTATTATTAATCCCACCAGTTAAAACCCTCACAACAGTTGCTAAGGAAGTTCCTACCTTTCCAGCCCCTTTTGCCTTTCTCCGCCCTTTCCTAGCCATTTCCATTTCCGACTTGGAACTTCCGGGTCTGACCTTTAAAAGCCTTGGCTCTCTGATCAATAAAGAATTGCATTGCCTCGCCACCCTGAACTTGGTTCATGAGTCATCTCCCTCTCGTTGCTGAGTGAGTAGCAGCCCAGGCTGGCTCTGGTTGCATTCTCTCCAACCCAGAGAGTATGCGCCCGGGAAGAGGCACCCCCACGCTAACCCAGCAAAAAGTATTCTCAGAGTATTATTTTAGTCATATTTAAGAAAGTAAGAAAGTGGCAAGTATAAGCTAACACAGGTTAAGATGCCTTTTCAAAAGAAAGATTTTCCAGACCAGTCAATAGGATCTAGCAGTACCTTCTTCCTTTATCTTACCTTCTTTTACTTTTTTAAAATAGTCTTATTTACTATGAGAGAGAAAATAAGTGAGAAAGGAGAGAGAGGAGAAAGGAAGCGAGGCAACGAGAAAAAGAGAGCCAGAGTAGTGCTCAGCTCTAGCATAAGGCGTGCTGGGGATTGATTCTATCTGTATCTTTGGTACTTCAAGCAGTAGGTCAGTGTTTTAACAGGCTGAGACATCTCCACCACCACTCACTTCCCTCCCTTCTTCCCTCCCTTCATCCCTTTCTTCTTTTTCCTCCTCCTCCTCCTCCTCTTCTTCTTTCTTTTCAAATAAACATAACTCTTCTAGGACACTTACTGTTCTAATTCATATTTTTGTGTGATCTGAGTTGAATGTATAATATGTGTAATAATGTCTGGAAGCAGAACTAAGGGATCTATTAGACATGCTATGTTGTCAGCTATTCTGGGAAGTTAAGAAATCAGAAAAGAATCTGAGAAAACTAAAGAAGTATATAGAGGGTCAGGGAAATATCTCACCATAGAATACAAAATTTCCATGACTGAGGCCAAAATGGTCCCAGGAAAAATCCTGAGTACAACCATATGCCAGAGTTAAATAGAGCTCTAACCTTTCTCTCTCTCCATATATACATATATATATAATCCATATATATAAGAGTACATATTCATATATACTATTTTTCTTTGCCTCCAGGGTTATTATATATGTATGGAAAGAGAGAGATATGAAGAACATAACAGTACTGAAGCTTCCTTCAATGCAGTGGGTATCATGGTAGACCCTGAGTTATGCACATGTCAAAGTAGAGCACTATCTAAGTGAGCTATTTCACCAGTACAAAATTAATTATTTTGTTAATGTATGGAGAGGCAAATCAGTATCCCCTACACTCATACTTATTCAAAGTTTCAAGCAGTAGACCCTGTTAGAATCAACAAACAGTCCCCTATATGAAACAAAAGCTGTCATGGTAACTTTTTTTTTTCAATTTTCCCTCCAGTATTTTTGGTTTAGTTCCTAGGGAACTGGAATAACAAAGGTAATGACAGAACTAGAAAAGATATATGAAAGATGAACTCAGAACTTTCAGGATATATTGGAAAACAGAATATCTTCTTAAGTTACAACCTGAGTCCTGAACAGATGTTGAGTGACACAAGTGAATTTGGAAAACCCGAAATATATCCATTGTAATTGCAATCCATCTGGAAGAAAAGAAAAGCAAATAGATGATTTCTTTTAAAAATGTGCATCAAAGATAAGCTAATTATCATTATCACATTTGCCTCCTTAGTGGTTTTGTTTTACTTTTCATGTTTTTACAATTTTGTTTTTATTGCCACCAGGGTTGTCTCAGAGGCTTGGTGATGGCACTAAAAATCCACCACTCCTGATGGCCATTTTTTGTCTATTCTCTTTAACAATAGAGAGCACAGAGAGAAGTTGAGTGAAGAAGAGGAGATAGAGATAGAGTTGAAGAAAGTACCTGTAGACCTGCTTTACCACTCGTGAAGAGTCTCCCCTGCAAGTAGAGAGCTGAGGCTTGAACAATGCAGGTCCCTGCACATTAGGTAACATGTATGCTTAACCGAGGTACCCCACTGCCTGCCACCCCTAGCCCTTTTTAGTGCTTTACCATGTATGTAAATTACCTAGTGAATTTGTGTTAGGTACAAATAAATGCCAGTAAATGAGTAAAATATTACTCTAATCATTACAAAGTATTCATATATATTCTTTTTTTTTTATTGCCTCCAGGGTTATTACTGGGGCTCGGCATCTGCACTATGAGTCTACTGCTCCTGGCCACCATCTTTTTCCCATTGTTGTTGCTGCTATTGTTGGATAGGACAGAGAAAAATTGAGAGGAGAGGAAAACAGAGAGGGAGAGAGAAAGGTAGACACTTGCAGACCTGCTTCACTGCTTGCAAAGCACCCCCCTGCAAATCCAGTGGAAATCTGGGGGCTTGAACACAGATCCATGCTTAACCTGGTGCGGTACCATTTGCCCCCCTCCCCAAAACATTCATATTTCTAAAAATTCAGAATAAGAAGTAATTTTGAAAAGAAACCTAAATCTTACCTGAGCTAACAAAGATTTAGAATACTGGATGCCATCTTTGTCATGAGAATAAACAAAAGAAAATGAAGAAAAAATAGATCTAGGCAGAAATCACAAAACATACACAAGTTATGAAACTTGTAAAGTGAAAGTTATTTTTCTTAGCACAAATTTACTTTTTACTGAGGAGTTTAAGGTACTTGGGTGAAGGATTAATCTTAGTATCAGGATTAAGAATTTAATGTAACCACTTGTCTTCTCGTATCTTATTATCCAAATAGTTTTTTTTTGTCAATTACAATAAATTAGATACTGAAGGAGATATTTTACCTACAGTGGTACATGCCACTAAAATGTACACTAATGAACAATCTTCTCTGCTGAAGATATTAGTAAAATAACACTTCTCAATTTCTAACACAAAACTTTCAAACATCTACTTTCATACCTCACTGATTTCTTTCTTCCACCCTGACCAACCCTAACTTCATATTTTAAATTTGAGTCTTAAAGTTAAAATTGAGTTTAGAACAGAATTTAAAATGGTCTGCCTGGCATCAGTTACAAATTCAATTCAGTAAGCTTATCTAACTACCAAGCTCTTCCCAATAGTGTTGGCCCGAATTTTATTTTCAGTACTAGCCAAATACTTTATGTAATTTCTGTTGATTGTACTATGACCTTCATGCCCCATCACTTTTAAGCCACCTGTATCCATCCATATTCTTTTTGAAAATATTGTATTTTTATTTTATTTAATGAGAGACAGAAAGAGAGAGACAGACAGACCAGAGAACTGCTTAGCTCTGGCTTATGGTGGTGCTTACAACTTTAACCTGGGACTTCAGAGTCTCAGGCATGAAGGTCTTTTGCATAACCATATGCTGTCTTACCAGCATTCCATTCAGACTTTAACCTTCTTTTGAAAGAAGATTAAAGAAGTACAACTTCTTTTGCTCAAAGTAAATCAGTACACTTGACTATGCATTCCATCCTTTGCAGTATATCAGAGATAATGTTTTCAGCCCCACAATATCAGATTCTTCATCTCTACTAATTTTATCTCAATATATATTTTTTTCTTTTTTATTTAAGAAAGGATTAATTAACAAAACCATAGGGTAGGAGGGGTACAACTCCACACAATTCCCACCACCCAATCTCCATATCCCACCCCCTCCCCTGATAGCTTTCCCATTCTCTATCCCTCTGGGAGCATGGACCCAGGGTCACTGTGGGTTGCAGAAGGTAGAAGGACTGGCTTCTGTAATTGCTTTCCTGCTGAACGTGGGCGTTGACTGGTCAGTCCATACTCCAGTCTGCCTCTCTCTTTCCCTAGTAGGGTGGGTCTCTGGGGAAGCGGAGCTCCAAGACACAGTCAATATAATTTTTTAAATATATTAAGTCATTGCCATTCTAAATATCTCTATGGTCCTGTACACTATGTTAACAGTTAATAATCCCATGTTTTTCCAGTTCTCAGCTCAATTTTATAAAAAAAAAAGGTTGTTATCACACATTTTCCACTTTGTTAATTCTTATTTATCCCAAAACTACTCCTAAAATAATTAATGACCACCAGAATTCCAAATCCAAAAGATAGCTTTTAAATCATTATTGACTGGCCTTTTGGCATCCGCTTAAAACTGTGACTATAAAACATCGTAATGTTTAATCAGCTGAGTGATATTCTATTGTTTATATATACCACAACATTCTTAGTCCCTCCTCTGTAGTTGGGGAAAGAGGGGGATAGGAGAGAGTGACGAAGAGGACATTGGGGCCTTGGCGCATGGTAGTGGAAAAGAATCTAATTTGGAAATGAGAGTGTTTTGCAGACACCTAACACAGAAAGATGAGATATTGTAGCTTGTATCAATAACTGTACTATAAACCATTATCAGCCCCCAATAAAATAATCTGAAAAAAATAATTTCAGCTAAAATAAAAAGTAAAACCATGACCATCCAGTCTAATCATTTCATTTATAGCACATCATCTCTTTTTCTCTGTCTATATCCCTGTATCTCACACCTTGATCTTTCATGTTGACTGTTCATTTTTGTTCTCCTAGCCTGGAGACTTTAATCTTTCTCAGTATCAATTTTTTAATCAATAGCTTATTTATAACATAACCAGTCATTTAAAAAGTACAAACTCCTAATAAATGCTAAATCTGTTTTTTTTCATTGTCAATCTCTCAGATTTGAATTTATACATTTCTAAACCTAGTGAAAAAATGTCATGCTGCTCTTAAAGGTATTAATCAAACTGACCCCTTTTCACATAAGCATCTCCCTTACTAATAATCTTTAAAAAAATTTTTAACCTTTATTTATTGGACAGAGACAGCCAGAAATCAAGAGAGAAGTGGGTGGTAGAGAGGGAGAGAGACACCTGCAGCACTGCTTCACCACTTGCAAAGCTTTCCCCCTGCAGGTAGGCACCAGGGGGCTCGAACCCAGGTCCTTGCACATTGTAATATATGCGCTCAACCAGGTGCACCACCACCCGGCCCCCCTTTCTCATAATCTTCAGACAATTAATTGCACATTAATCTACACATTTTCTGTAACAACTGAAACATCCAAGACTTCTATTTCCTAATCATTCTGCCAAATCTCCACTTATAGTCTGTTTATTTTTGCTTTCCAGTGTTCTGATTATGGCCATTGGTCAAGCCAATATCATCACTCACTTTGCCATTATGTATACTGATATATCTAGTATATAAAATAAAGCATATAAAAAGTATGTAATAATTTGCAATACCTTTACTTTTGTCTCCTCAAAAACAGTCTATAAGACTCAATGTGCCTATATGAGTTCATGGTGAAATTTTTGTCTAAATAAACCCTTACTATGACATTGTAAATCTACAACATGATTCCTATAGTGAAATTTTCACTTCTAGCCTTAAGCAACTACATACTTTTGTAATTCATGAAGTTTTCTTGTACACCACAGAATCCATTTTGTCCCATACCTTCAAGTTCTGCACACAATTTCTCCTCTACCAAATGTCTCTCTATGCTGTACCACATCTTTACAGAGGTAACTAGGAATCTTCTCTCAAGATGTAAGTTATTTTTTACCCCCTTCATGAAGCCTTTCTGATTTTTAGAGAATGACATGTAGACATTTAGGATAATACTGTATAGTAGGAATATTTCTATTAATGTATCTAATGTATCTTTCTGTATCAAACACTCTCTAATTGTAAACCATGTTTCATTGACTTTTGTATGCTTATGACTTTAGCCAATAACTGATATATAGTAGGCATCAAGTGCATATATGTATGAAGCAAACATCTGAATTAAAATGATTCTATTTATAATAGTTTAGAAATCAAAAGACATATCACTTAAAATTTGAAAATTAATGAAATAATTACTTACTGCTTCTTGAGAAGAACAAATAATGGTTTTCCTTCTATTGTGATTCTATAAGCAGCCTGTGAAATAAGTAGTAAAAAATTTCAGTAATAACACTTTCGTCTAATAAAGTTTCATCTAAAATATACTTAAGGATTAACAACACTAAGAGCAAAATATCACTGATATATGATCTTCACTTGCATTTTCATACCTGAAACATCACGATTATGAATTAAAGAACTAAGTGGCAACATGCTTGGTATTTAGCACTATGCTCCTCTGGGAGAAGCATGCCGAATGGCTTTGGTGCTTTGATTCACATACATACTACCAACTTAACATGTGCAAGGCAAGTCCAAAAGATTTCCCAATTCACTTGAGAGAACCTATATCTTTTAAAAAATTTATTTGTTTATTTACTATTGGATAGAGACAGAGAAAATTTGAGAGGGGAGGAAGAGATAGAGAAAGAGACAGAGAGACATCTGCAGCTCTGCTTCATCACTTATGAAGCTCCCCCCACCCAAAGGTGGGGACCAGGGGTTTGAACCCCAGTCTTTGCACACTGTAATGTGTACTCTTAACCAGGTGAGCCACCAACAGGCCCCCAAGAACCTGTTTCTTTTCTCATTCTCCACACTCCTGGAAGACACATGGCCTGCTCATCAGAGGAAAAGGTGGGATTATAAGAAATGTTCTATGTATCTAGGGTCATAGTACAACTGATTTCACTAAGCTTTACTTACTTGAGTAAAAAAAAAATCCAACTTCTGCAGAATAGAATGTAGAAGAGTTTGAAAGAATAACAGAAACATGTCGAGAACCTCTCTTCACCCACTTCCCTCACTAAGTTATTCATTTAGTTAATTTTAAAGACCAATTGTGCAATAGAAAGTCATTTCATATCTTTTAGCTCTTTGTATCTTTAGTATAGCAGAACAAGAAATTTTGCATTCATTAAGTGTTTGTAGAAGATTCATTTGAATGATACTCTGGAAAGAACTGTAAGGAGAATCTGATGGGGTACTGAAAAGGGCCTTTACATGCCCTTGTTATAAAATAAATAAGAAAAATAAGGAGAGTTGAATGGTGTCAACAAAATTTTAAATATACACACTAGTGCAGTGTGGAGATATATCCTGTAATCTCACAATCTTTAAAGGGGCTTGGAAAAAAAATACACATTCTACAGAGTCTAAAATAAAGTTAACAAGAAATGTGTGAACTAAAGATATGATCATTAAAAATATTAAAACCTGGGTGCCGTGTGGTGGTTAATTCTTGACTGTATTCAGGCACTTTGGTCTACATATATAGACAACACAATTTAAGGTATAAAATATTGGTTCCTATTACATAGTTTACTGGATCTTTCTGTGTGTCAGATGATGAAGTCTTCTCAGGAACTGTGGTTTGCAGAAATGTTTTATGAGGCTCTAAAATAAAAATAAGACAGGTCACTTTGATGCTTGGAGTCTTAGAATATGCCCTTGCAACTTTGATTTGTTTCTTCACAACGTCATCATTTTTAGCTAGTTTAATCCATGCCTGTATTCTTTGTAGGCACTGTCTTTCTGGTCCATTTAACCAACAAATTCTGGCATCTGCACCTCGGTTTTTCTTTCTCACACATCCACATAAACACACACCAAATAAGGCAGTGTAGTAACAAATTTTGAGTAACGAATTACAGGGCTAAAAATGCTGTGAAAGATGTCTGGAATTGAGAAAAGACAGGTGCATCCATTTCTTAGGAAAAGATACAGACTAGAATTGAGAGTAATCTCAGATTTTACTGGAGCAGGAAAAGGTCAGCACTTTTGATAAGAGGAAATCACAGGGAAGCAATGTCGTTATATAGATGTGACTAGAACTTTTATTCATTCTCTCCCCCCCCCCTTTTTTTTTTTGCCTCCAGGGTTATTGCTGGGGCTCTGTGCCTGCACCACGAATCCACTGCTCCTGGATGCCACTTTTTCGCCTTTGTTGCACTTGTTGTTTATCGTTGTCGTTATTGTCATTGTTGTTGAATAGAACGGAGAGAAATGGAGAAATGAAGAGAGGAGGGGAAGACAGAGAGGGGGAGAGAAAGATAGACACCAGCAGACCTGCTTCACCGCCTGTGAAGCGCCGGGGGGCTCCAACCGGGATTTTTACGCCAGTCCTTGTGCTTTGTGTCATGCGTGCTTAACCCGCTGCGCTACCGCCCGACCTCCCACTCTTTCTCTTTTAAAGTTTACTTAATTACTTTTTTATTTTTACTAGAGCACAAATCAGCTCTGGTTGATGGTGGTACAGGGGATTGAACCTGGGACTTCCGCAGCCTCAAGCAGAAGAGTCTATTTGTACAACCATTATGATATTCTACCCTCACCCCCACTTGCCAACCCCGACAAGACTAGAGTGGAAAAGACAACACATCTCATTTTGTTCCACCTTACACACAAACCACCCCAAAAGAAGTGAAAGGATTTTCTACCCAGAAGCTACCTCTGTCTCAAAGGTCACTGACTCCAAAGCAAGAAGCAAGGAGATGGGGAGAGCAAGGAGAGCAGCTGAACATGGACTCTGAACTAAAAGCACCTTGACCCCACTTCTCAGTAAAATGAACCCCATGACTGGAGAGGAGGAGCAAGGATCAGGACTTACTGATGCTTGCGTGCAGCCTTCCAATTCCTGAGAGAAGGACTAGAAGAAGGAACATGGCTCCTTTGTGTCGGAGCCTTTAGTGGCTGAATAACAGCAGTTGGGGCGTTGGGGCGCCTCAGGGCGGCCCTCGCGCTCAAGGTGGCTGCTGTGCTCAGAGCCACTGAGCACTGGAGAGACTCACCAGGAGGCGGGGCTGCGGTGGGAGGGGTCAGAAGCCCAGACTCCCCCAAAAGGGCTTTTTGAGAAAGGTGGGATTAATAGATAGTGTGAGAGCCCTACATTGGTAAAATGCAGCCTCCAAGAGTAGCACAATCACCTTCATAAGACCGGACCAGATTGAGTTGTTGGTAAATTGAGGTGGGCAAGTATCAGGATTTAATGAGACCAGTCAAGTCAGATGAGAACAATTAGGAAGAGAACCATAGCATACCACCCAGAGCTCTTTCTGAGTAAAGGCAGTTGATGAAGCCCCCCAGCATTAGGTACCCACCCCACCCACCCTACACAGTTATCCTGAACAGATGGGAGAGCAATAGAGATCAGAGTGCCATGTGGGGACAAGCTTTGGTTATGAATCCTGAAACGACAGAACTACAGTCTCAGAGGTAGAGAAAGAGGCAAAAAAAACCAGACAGAGGCATGTAAGTTAGTTTGGTTTATTGTTTCCTTCAATATCACCAGGGAGGCAAAGGCAGAATTTCCATTTCTCACTGAAAGTCTTGGTAATATTCACGGCTTCTGGAGGAATTACTAATTACTATAGAAGAGAACACAGACACAGAGACTTTGGTACTGATAGCAAATATATTCCATTAAGCTGAAAATAGTACAGTTAGGCAAGTGAAAAATACATATGGCAGTAAAAAAAGAATTCTAGAAAGACTTTTTATGGCTTCTCTTGTGAAATGAACTGGCAGGGAATATATTTACACTGCTTTATGATTTCTGAGGAGTCAGTCATCATATTCAATCAGATTTACTTGTAAATAAGAAAATGTAATGTTTTCCCACATACAGTTTTATGGATATAAAAATCAATTTACATCTTTGCAGTTTAGAAATTTAATACATTTTAGTTTTAAATTTTATCTTGGAGCTTTTCTTCATTTTTCAAGTTGTAAATGACATTTTTAACACAAACTCATAAGCATTATGAAACCAGTTTTATAAACTAAGTTACATAGTTTAGCTTAGTAGATTCAACTTATTCTACAAGAGAAAGTTTCCAATGAACGTATTTTAGGGGCCAGGTGGTGGCGTGCTGGGTTAAATGCAGATAGTATGAAACATAAGGACCCCTGCAAGGATCCCAGTTCAAGCCCCTGACTCCCCACCTTCAGGGGGTTGCTTCACAAGTGGTAAAGCAGGTGTTTCGGTGTTTGTCTTTCTCTCCCCCTCCTTATTTCTCACTCCTCTCTCAATTTCTCTCTGACCTATCCAATTAGAAAAGAAAAAGGAAAAAATAGCTGTCAGGGGCAGTAGCTTCAGAGTGCAGGCACTGAGACCCAGCAATAATTCTGGAAGCAAAGAAAACAAAACAATAACAAAAAAAACCCCACATTTTTCTTTGTCTCTATCCAATAAATAAAATTAAATAAAATTTTAATTAATAATTTTGGTGAGTACTTTACAAATTCATCTACCCAATAAATGCTTAGGAATTAACTGTGCACTGTGAATGCCATTTTCATTTCAGAAGGATCACAGATTATAGCAGATGGGAAATTAAACACCTAGAAAAAATTCAGATAAACCCTGTCAACAAAGCTGTGGGATGTGTACGAACTGAGGGAGATACAGAAGCTTAGTGGGTCTATGGCACCCACTGAGATAAACTCCTCCCAAGTAGGGTAATAATTCATTGGGTTATTCATATTGACTCTGAGTGCCTCATTACTTTAACATTAGTTGTTCCCATATATATGTTTAACTCTCTCAATACATAAAGAGATAAGTATACATACATATCAGAATAGTCGGAAAATCAGTAACATTTTTTTCCTAGAATGGTAAGTAGTAACGAGACAATTTTGAACTATATCAATCAATCATTAGGCTCAAAATAGTGTCCAACAACTAATGATCTTAAGTTTCTCTATATACATATTCATAAGAACTATACCTAAGGGGGCCGGTGGTGGCACACCTGGTTGAGTGCACATGTTATAATGCTCAGGGGACCTGGGTTGGAGCCCCTGGTCCTCACCTGCAGGGGGAAAACTTTGCGAGTGGTGAAGCAGTGCTGCAGATGTCTCTATCCAATAAATAAATAAATAAATAAATAATAGAAAGTCTGCCTAAATTGCTTACCTGCTGCTGGTGTCCGTTTTGTTGCTAACTTCTGACCTGGATTAAAAAAATAAATAACCTCTAAAGCTAATGCCAACAAACATAGCTACTTAATGTATACTGGGCAATTTGATACTAAACATAGTAATATTTGGAGTATGCAAGTAAGTAGTATACATCTATTCACACCAAGTACAACATTGAATTGCAGATTTTTTCTTTTTTAAAATTTTTATTTATTCCCTTTTGTTGCCCTTGTTTTATTGTAGTAGTTATTATTGTTGTTGTTGGATAGGACAGAGAGAAATGGAGAGAGGAGAGGAAGACAGAGACAGAGAGGGGAGATAAAGATAGACACCTGCAGACCTGCATCACAGCCTGTGAAGCGACTCCCCTGCAGGAGAGGAACTAGGGGCTCAAACTAGGATCCCTATGCAGTCCTTACACTTAGCGCCATGTGCACTTTAACCCGCTGCACTACTGCCTGACTCCCTGAATTGCAAAATTAAAATCCTTCATGGGGAACGTATCAAGATAATAGATATTTCTTCTTCCTCTTCCTCTTCTTCTTCTTTTCTTATCACTGCTAAGCACATTGTAAAGGTTTGACACTAAATACTTAAATCTGGTACTTATGATTCAAGCTAAATTTATTCATTAATATATCAATTGCCATATTTTGCAAATTTCAACTCATGTTTTTCTCCCAGAAAACTACTCAGCTCCAGTTTAGAGTGCTGCAGGGGATTGAACCTGGTACTTTAGAACCTGAGACATGAGAGGTTTTTTTTTTTTTTTTTTGCATAACCATTATCTTATTCCCCTGTCCATCACACTGAATTTTAAACAATCAAGCAGATTAAATTCATAGGAGAACTTTTCCTTTTTATTCCATAAGGAAAGTTTCCCTGCAGCCCAGCAGGTGGTGCTGTGGCTAGAGCATTTGTAAGCATGAGTGCCTGTGTTTGATCCCTGGAGTTACATATGCCAGAGTAATACTCCCCTGTGTTCTCTCTGTGTCTTTCTCTCTCTCTCTCTCTCTCTCTCTCATAAATAAATAATTACACAAATAAATAGAAAAGCTTTCCCTTTATATTCCACAAAAACAGCTTCTCACATGTCATGGAATATGATTTAAATAATCGTAGCCTGGGAAAAGTAAAGAGCACACCTATTTTGATACTAACTAGAAGCAAAACAAAGATTGGTAGGCTTTTTAAAAAAAATCATTTATTTATTTATTACTGGATAGAGACAGAGAAATTGAGAGGGGAGGTGAGATAGAGAGGGAGAGAGACAGACACCTGCAGCCCTGCTTCACCATTCGTGAAGTTTTCCCCCTGTAGGTGGGGACCAGGGGCTTGAACCCAGGTCCTGGTGCACTGTAGTGTGTGTGCTTAACCAGGTGTGCTACTGTTTGGCCTCTGACTGGTAGTTTTGAGTTGGTATAATAAAAAGCTATCACCATTCAGTCTTGGATTGGGATAATAAAAAGCTCTAGTCATTGGGAGTGCAGCAGGCAAATTGTCATAGTCATGCCAATGGAAAAGTAATGTCTGGAAATGAGCAGTGGAGCTGTAACCTACTGATATATGGAGACAGGGCCTCTATTACTCAATTCTACTACCCACAAATTTGAACCAGCAAGCTTATGCTGAAACATCTATGTCCAGGACAGGCAAACCTAAATCATTCTCTCTCTCTAATGTGTGTTCATTTAACGAAAATCATGTAAAAACTTTAAAAGAACAGTCATTGTTGTTGAGGATAAGTTTACAAGCCTAAATTCTAAGCCAATATATGCTAAATGTTTTCTGCCAAAGTACTACAGAACAAGATACACATACACACACACACACACACACACACACACACACACACACACACACACACACACACACTAGCATTGTTTGGGCTCTTCATGGAGAGCGGAATGAGAATAAGACAAGGAAAGGGCAGCTTTTAACAGAATGGGTAATTCAGAAACTGAATAAGAAAAATAGTCCTATAATGAGAGTTGAGAAAGTGTAGTATGGGGGACCGGGTGGTAGCGTAGTGGGTTAAGTGCACATGGCGCGAAGCGCAAGGATGGGTGTAAGGATCCCTGTTCAAGCCTGGTGTTCCCCACCTGCAGGGGTGGTTGCCTCACAAGCGGTCAAGCAGGTCTGCAGGCGTCTATCTTTCTCTCCCCCTTTCTTTCTCCCCTTCACTCTATTTCTTTCTGTCTTATCCAACAACATCAATGGCAACAATAACAATGACAACAAGGGCAACAAAATGGAGGGAAAAATGGCCTCCAGGAGCACTGGATTCATAGTGCAGGCACCCAGCCCCAGTAATAACCCTGAAAGCATAAATAAATAAATAAATAAATAACAATTTTTTTTAAAAAGGAAGTGTAGTATGTGGATAGTACAGTTGAGAAGCATGGATTTGAATTAAAATACTTTTTTTTTTAACCTAGGAATTTTATTCTGTAGAATTGGATGTGTACTGATTAGCAGTGGACTTTGGAGGATCTTTAGTAAGAACACCTGAGGTCTCAACTGAAGTAAATAAGGACTTGGTAAGCTAGACTACGAGGAGTGAAAACTTCTAAGCAGTTTTTTGTTTTGCTAATCTAAAAAAATTATCTCAGTGCCAAAACTGTTGGGAATGGAGTAAATGTTATTATGTATTGTACACAGATGTTCATATTTCTAGTAAATGGATGGCATCTAATGAAATCTACTTTATAAACTGAGAGGCTATGTAAGATATATACTTCTCTGGACAGACAACTCCACCAATGTGTCCTGGAGCTCCGATTCCCCCAGAACCCCGCCTCACTAAGGAAAGAGAGAGGCAGACTAGGAGTATGGGTTGATCTGTTAACGCCCATGTTCAATGGCAAAGCAATTACAGAAGCCAGACCTTCCACTTTCTGCATCCCACAATGACCTTGGGTCCATACTACCAGAAGGTTAAAGAATAGAAAAGTTATCAGGGAGGGGATGGGATATGGAGTTCCAGTGATGGGAACTGTACCCCCTCTTATCCTTATGGTTTTTTCAGTGTTTCCTTTTTATAAATAAAATAAAATAAAATAAAATAAAAACACTGCTCCTCTATGATGTCTTCCTTCAGCAGATATTTTTTTAAAGTGACCAGAGTAAACACTGACTTGGTTGTTCATGAACCTATATGTTAAGTTTCAGTTACAGTTACACAATCTCTAAATGAAGGAATAAACTTCCCATTGGTGTTTTAAAGTCTAACCAATATAAAACATATTTATGAGTTAACATATAAAAACTTTGAGAGTTATTCTTTTGTTATTCACGACTAAAGCACAAACATACATTAACAGACTGAAGTAAAGAAGAAATAGATTGATTTAGACAATCACTCATTAGCAAGTTTGAAAATACTGATGGGTTATTTGTTGTTGTAGTGCCTTACCATTTGTTTTATGTTCAACTAGTACTTAACTTCAATTAGTTGTTGATAATGACTCTATCTCATTTTAAAGACACAATTATGAAATAGCTCATTTACCTTATCAAATAATTCTTTTACTTACCTACTGGTATCTGTGTGGTTTCTCGGTTCAGATCTGGAATTAAATGAGAGAGAAATAATACTCTCAAATTAAGTCTCTACAACAAATAAAAGTCATACCAATTTATAAATGTGTTAACTCTTTTTATACCAGCACTTACAACTAAGGGATAATTCAAGATAACTAAATTATACTGTACATGTAAATAACTTTATTTTCTACATATCTACCATGTCCATAAAAGATGTAAATTTCCAATTTGCAAGTAGGAAGAATGACAAGAAAACACATCTCAACACAGCACATATTGTAGATTTTGAATGCTGATTCTGGCGTTCAGGTTCTATCTGGATATTTGACCCAGTGATGAACAAACTACAGGATTCAGGAGAGAAGGCTCAGTAGTGAAGAGCCTACTTTGCATGAATTAAGCTCTTGATTTGATTTGATCCTTGGCACCATACAATGAGGTAACAAGGACAAAACATTCAGGTTTTCATTGATGGTGGAGCACAGTTTTGTACTCTCACTTTGTGCTTGTGTGTATATATTATTTTCATGAAAATATTATTTTAACCTGGGATGAAATGGTGTGTTAGTTGTAGAGTGCATGCATGACACTCTGAATTTGATCTCAACAATTAAAGAGTTTGAGTCATAGTTTAAAATTCTCACTGTCAGATAATCAGGCTGACTGGGTTAAGACTGATTAAAATGTCCCTCTATACATTAGCTAGAAGGGAGCTGAAGCCTACAGAGTTGTAACTGACCTCCTTCTGTATACCTGGAAGCCATGAAATCCTATATATACCACTGTCAAATGTCAGCCTTCGATGGCTGAAGGGGGGTTTGGTGGAGGTGAAATCCCTAGCTGGAAGAAAACACAGGAAGCCAACATTGCTGGAGCAAGCCAAGTGCCAAGTGTGCCCATTTATTGATTCCAGCAGAGACTTTTATTATTATTTTAATTTATAAAAAGTAAACATTGACAAAACCATAGGATAAGAAGGGTGGGAGTCAGGCGGTAGCACAGTGGGTTAAGCGCATGTGGCGCAAAGCACAAGGACTGGCATAAGGATCCTGGTTCAAGCCCCTGGCTCCCCACCTGCAGGGAGCTGCTTCACAAGCGGTGAAACAGGTCTGCAGGTGTCTGTCTTTCTCTCCTCCTCTTTGTCTTCCCTGCCTCTCTCCATTTCTCTCTGTCCTATCTAACAACAACATCAATAACAACAATAATAACTACACAACAATAAAAAACAACAAGGGCAACAAAAGGGAAAATAAATAAATATAAAAAAGAGGGGTACAACTCCACACAATTCCCACCACCAGAACTCCGTATCCCATCCCCTCCCCTGATAGCTTTCCTATTCTTTATCCCTCTGGGAGTGTGGACCCAAGGTCATTGTGGGATGCAAAAGGTGGAAGGTCTGGCTTCTGTAATTGCTTCCCCTACAGCAGAGATTTTTATCGTGTCATCTGATACAGCTTGTCCAGTAATCAGCTGAGTAGTTACATGAGATGTGCAATGTTAGCATTACATACACATTAGTGCTAGGAACAAAAGGTACTGGGCTTTGAGCCAGTAAAACACAGGTCCTGAGTCAAGGCTACATCCTGAAACCAAAGCTATCATCTGGGCTTTGAGTCAGAGTGTAGACTAGCCTACATTTAGCAGTCCAGCCCACAACTATAAGACGGGGAGAATAATAACTGTTAACATTGGATTTGGAGATAAAGCAGGAAAACTGCCTCAGAAATATGGACAGAAAATGGTTCTTTAGAGGCACATGAACCCTAAGTACTTAAACTGATTTAGGTATTAAATGGGAAAAAAATGTCACAATGAAAATCAGGAACCTTATATATCTATTCATTGTGGCTCAATATTTCAATTCATATTTTCTATGAATTCCACGTCTCCAATTGTAACAAATTTTGTATGAGTGAGACAGAGAGAGAGCGAGAAGGAGGGAGAAGGGGAGGGGAAGGAACCATTTGCATCATGTCTCTACTGCTCATTAAGCTTCTCCCTGCAGATGAGGAGTGGGGACTTGAACCTAAGTCTTCATGCATGGTAATGTGTGCACTCTACCGGGTGCATACTGTCCAACCTTTGAAATTTTGTATTTTTATTATCCCCCACTTTTTAAAGTGGGCTGCTTTTTTTTTAAAGTGAGTAAAACATGAAACTCTCTCATAGAGAGGTGTTAGAAGAGGTGGGAGCAGGATATGTACTTAATCAAGAGGGAGACAAAGCTTAAAAAATGAATGGTGGGGGAGTCAGGTGATAGCGCAGTGGGTTAAGTGCACTGTGGCGCAGATCCCAAGGACTGGCTCAAGGATCCCCATTCAACCCCCCAGCTCCCCACCTGCAGGGGCGTCGCTTCACAGGTGGTGAAGCAGGTCTGCAGGTGTCTTTCTCTCCCCCTCTCTGTCTTTCCCTCCTCTCTCCATTTCTCTCTGTCCTATCCAACAACAACATCAATAACAACAATAATAACTACAACAATAAAACAACAAGGGCAACAAAAGGGAATAAATATTTTAAAGAAATTTAAAAATAAATGGTGAGAAAACAAATAAAAGGGTAAATGTGTAGTAAAATCCCAGAAAGTTGTATTTAATTCTGATAATCACAGTAATGATGATATCTTATTAGCAGCAGTTTAAAATTATGTAGCTGCTCATCAAATAATAATAATATGGAAGAGTGAAGAAAGAACATAGGGTTGGGTACACAGAAATCTGGTGGTGGGAATGGTGTGGAACTATGCCCCTTATAATTACCTTATAATTTTGTAAATTATTATCTTAAAATATTAATTTTGCTATCTTTATATCACGTATATTTATATATTTACTAGTAACTTATCTTAAAAATGTATCACATTATAAATATAATATCTTATAGTTCTGTAAATTAATATTAAATCACTAAGAAACTAAAAAAAGAATATAAGGCTCAATGGGATAAGATCTGTATGCATTCAGAAGATGATCAATATGTATCATATCTAAAGATTTTAATTATGTTTAACATTAATACATAATAAAATATAATCAAAGAATATCACTAACAAAGACCACAATGAGATACTATTTCACACAGGTGAGAATGTCATAGGGAAATTGAGAGTGGAGGGGAAAACAGAGGGCACGACACCTGTAGACCTGCTTCGTTGCTCATGAAGTTTCCCCCCTGTACTTACAGAGAGGACTTAATGGGGACAGGGAGGAAGAGCAGAAAGTGAACAAAATAAAGAATGGGAATTGTGCATTTGCATTAAAGCAAAGGACCCTAAGAAATAAGGGTGAGGGAGGGACTGAAGTGAACTTTGGGGTCTCAGTGCATACTGACACAAAGACCTAAGTTGTAGGTGAATGTTCTATAGATAACTTTCACAAGGAGATCAGAAATTGGACCCATGTGCCAACGCCTGTGCTGTAAATCATGAAGTCTCCCAAACAAAAACAACTTTCTCTCTGATCAATAAAGACATTGCATTACCACTCCACCAAGAGTTCAAGACTCTCTTTCCTGCATCACTGAGTGAGTAGCAGCCCAGGCTGGCTCCAGTCGAGTTCTCTCCAACCCACAGAGAACACGCCCGGGAAGAGGCACCCCCACACTAGCCTGGCACCTGGTACATATGAAATGGTATGCATGTATCCATGACTGCACTGTAAAGCATTATATAAACAAAATTAATAAAAATTACTTATATACCAATGAATATAAAAGCTTACAGATGCAGTAAAATGAGTGCGATGAAGGAAATTTATAGCAATATCAGCCCACACTAGCAAAGAAGAAAAGAAAGATCTCAAGTAAATCACTTGACACTACAATTAAAGGAAACAGAAAAGGATTAACTAATAGATTGTATGTGTCAAATAAATAAAATATTAAAAATCAGAGCAGAAATAAAATAGAAACAAAATGGGATACAAAATAAATCTAAGCTCTTTTTTCTCCAAATGGATAATCTAGACAGAGACTAATTATGGACAGACTTATTAAAAATAGGCAAGAGAAAAACATGGTAGAGTACAAATGAGAGAGGTGACACTACAGAAATACAAAGAATCATCAGAAACAATTATTAACATTTACATTCAGACTAACTGAACAACTAAAAAGAAATGTACATATTATTAGAAACATGCAATATTCCAAGACTGAATCAGAAAGATAATGATAGCTTGAATGAGAGAGACAATCCCAGGTTAAATTCTCTTCATGAGCAAAAAGTCAAGGACCAGATGGTATTAACTAATTTAACAAAAATTTAAGGGGGTGGGGGCAGGGCGGTGTCACACCTCATTAAGCACACATAATACCAAACTCAAGAACCCAGCTTGAACCCCTATCCTTGCATTCAGGGTACACACTTTATAAGCGCTGTTGCAGGTCTGCAGGTGTGTAGTTCCTCTTCCTCACTATCTCCCCTCCCTTCTCAATTTCTCTCTGTCCTATTCATTTAAGAAAAAAAAAAGTAGGACAAAGAAATGAAAAAAATGGCCGCCAGGAGCAGTGGATTCCTAGTGCTGGCACTGAGCAAGCCCCTGGTGGCAATAAATAAAATATAATATAGTAATTAAATAAATATAAAATAAAATATAAAATATAATAATATAATGTAATAATAGTAGAATTAAGTAAGAACTAGCACACCTATCCTCCTCAAATCTTGCAAAATTGAAGAGTGAGTGAACTTCTCCCAAATAAATTTTGGTGTATTTCTGTGTACCATGTCAGATAAAAGGGAAATCAAGGAAACAATTATATTTAAAACTGGATGTCTGATGACAAAATACTTTGCAGTAAACCTTACAATGGATATAAAATCGTTTATAGTCAGAACTGAATTACTGTTTAAAAAAGTAAAAAGAATAACCAAAGACATCGATAATCTGTATTCATGGACTGGATGATAAATAGTAGTTGAAATGATCATTTTTACCAAAAGCAATTTATGCAGTCTCTATCCAAATCCCTATGACATCTCTAAGGAATAAGAATTATATAATTTTAATAGAACCACAATAGACAGTGGAGTTATGAAAAAAAAGAGAGAAATAAATAAATGCTCCTAGAGTTCAAATTATACTACAAAGAAATAGCAATTTAAACAGTATATTGGAACAAAAAAGATACATTGACCAATGTAACAGAACATATGCAGGTATAAAAATCTCATACATGGGAGTCCGGCAGTGGTGCAGCGGGTTAAGCGCATGTGGCACAAAGCGCAAGGACCCGCTTAAGGATCCCAGTTCGAGCCCCAAACTCCCCAGAGTCGCTTCACAGGTGGTGAAGGAGGTCTGCAGGTATCTATCATTTTCTCTCCCCTCTCTGTCTTTCCCTCCTCTCTCTATTTCTCTTTGTTCTATCCACCTACAATGACATCAATAACCACAACAATGTTAAACAACAAGGGCAACAAAAGGGAAAATAAATAAATAAATAAATGTTAAAAAATCTCATACACACATATATGTATGTATATATATATATATATATATATATATATTAATATCTAACATATTACAAAAGAGCCAAAAATCAGACAATGAGAAAAAGAATGTTTTTCAACAAATCTTATTGTAAAATGTACAATCAATGGAAACAAATGATACTAGGTCATCACTTATCCCTATACAAAGAACAACTCAAAACAGAATAAAAATGTGACTACTAGACCCCAAACCATAAAGCATGTAGAAGAAATCCTAGGTTATATACTCTTGTTCCTTGACATCAGGGATGTATTTTGAGAATCAATTTAATTGTCAAGATAATAAAAGCAAGAGTGAACAATGAGATTACCTCAAATTAAAGTGCCTTTACACAGCAAAAGAAACTTTCACAAAATTAAGTAAAAAAGCAGACTAGCATTTGGGAGAAAATTTACACTTAATCTGTCCCATTAAATGAGTAGTAATGGCATTAGAATTTTACTTTAGGACACAAATTTAATTTACTTGCTGCTTAAAGATTCTTCTTCCTTGACGAACCACTTTTTCAAACGATTCCATGAAACAAATATTATGATTGCTATAACAAGACCAGGCAAAACAATGTAGACACTTAGAAGTGACCAGCTCTTTTTAGTCTTCCTAAAAACATTCTCCATCAATAAGCCTAAAAATTAAAAAAGGAAAGAAAAAAATAAATCAGAAAGAATATTAAGTACTCTTCTTTCATATCACATCAAACTAATTATAACATTCTAACTATTGTTCTTACTCAAGGAACATGGGAAAAAATAAAAACAGAATCATAAAACTTAGGAATACCTCTTACAACCTCAAACTCTAGAATGAGAAATGAAATTAAGTTGCTGAAAGTCTTCATATATTCATATTCATATTAAACAAGTACTTTAGGACATCTTCACTACAGCACTACAAGTGGGGTACCGAAACTTGAAATGTGGATAATATAAAATCATGTTATTGCAAGGTCATTCAACAAATTTTCATGTGAAGGTTACAATGTGAACTAAACACAATTTTCCTGTACTTGTGGGTATCCTGTTTTTTCTCTGTTAAATTGCTGGGTTATTATTATTTTTTTTAATACTAGAGACCTATTTACATATTTTCCCAAACTATAGACATACTATATAGATTACTATATTGAAGAAATGTGGATTTATAAGATTGGTGTTATCATGAGGATACATTTCCCCAAGAGAGGTGTCAATGCATTTTATCCTCCACTCAGCCATCAGAATGATCTCACTCTTGGTGGATCTAAGAAACAAAGTGTAGAAGTGCAGTGGCAGTGGTCAATGTTGTGTGGCAATGGCTTGCCTGGTTGAGCACACAGGTTACAATGCATAAGGATCAGGGTTCAACCCCCTGCTCCCCACCTGTAGGGGGGATGCTTCATAAGTAGTGAAGCAAATGCTGCAGGTGTCTGTCTCTCTTCCTCACCCATCTTAATTTCTAGCTATCCTATCAAAATAAAGAATAATAATAAAAAAAGAAGGCAGGAGGTCATGTGGTAGTGCAGAGGGTTAAATGCACATGGCATGAAGCTCAAGGACTTGCATAAGGATCCTGGTTCAAACCCCTGGTTCCCCACCTGCAGGGAGGTCTCTTCACAAGTGGTGAAGCAGGTCTATAGGTATCTATCTTTGTTTCTCCATCTCTGTCTTCCCCTCCTCTCTCCACTTCTCTCTGTCTTATCCAACAACAACGACAGCAATAACAACAGCAATAATAACAACAACAAGAACAACAAAAGGAAAAAAAATAGCATCCCAGAGCAGTGAATTTATAGTGCAGGTGCTGAGGTTTTACCCTGGAAGTAAAACAAAAAGAGGAAAACAGGCAATGGTTCCCCACCTGCGGGGGTTGGAGGGCACGTCACAAGTGGTGAAGCAGGTCTCTAGGTGTCAATTTGCCTCTCTCCCTATCTTCCCCTCTCCTCTCGATTTCTCTTTGACCTACCAAATAAAATAGAAAGAAAAAAAAAAAGCCAAAGGAAAAATGGCTGCCGGGAGCAGTGGATTCATAATGTAGGCACTGACGCCCTACCCCACCCCCCAGTGATTGGCAGTAACAAAAATAAATTAAAGAAAAAATGGCCACTGGGAGTGATAGATCTGTTGTGCAGGCACCTAGTCCTAGCAATAACCCTAGTGGCAATAAAATAAATAGAAGAAAGAAAAACAAAAGGGAAAAAAATGCAAAGGACAACACAAGTTGAAGCCTCAATCAACTGTTGTATATTGCAGCACATCTGAGGACTCAGCAGGGGGAAGGAAGAACTGTAATGCTTCTAAATGCATACAGATGAACATCAGGAGACTTGACTCCTCACCCTAATTTGGCCACTAGTTAGTATGTGATATGTCAACCTGAACATATTCTTTAAGCTCCACAAGGAGAGGGTTTTGTAGCGCTATGGATATTGTCAGTGCCCAGAATGGTATCTTCTAGATATCAGGAGTTCAATTAATATTTGTTAAATCAATGAATGATAGAAACTGGAACTGTTGTGCAAAACTGTCCTATTATTCCTTCTGTTGGGTAGCAAATTTACAGATTTTTCTCACTTTAACTGTCAACTTCTACAGAGTAAAGTCTCAAATTTGCTTTATTTCATTAATAAATTGCACTAGCATGACACTGACCAATGGTATTTGCGTAGAGTTGTGATTACAGAATTAACCATAAACAAAGAAAAGACTGGAAGAGCTTCTAATGAATAAAACAAATGTTACTAGATGTACTATTTAAAAATTGCTGTTGGGGGTGGGGGGTGCACCTAGTTGTGTGCACACAGAACCATGTGAAGGAATAAAGCTCAACCCCCACCACCCCCACCTGCAGGGAGGAAGTAGTAAATCAGAGTTGTAGATGACTTTTCTCCTTCTTCTTTTTGCCTCCAGGTGCCTGCACTATGAATCTGCTACTTCTGCCTCCCCCCATTCCCTCCAGTTTTATTGGATAAGACAGAAATTGAGAGAGGAAGAGAAGATAGACAGGGGGAAAGAGAGAAAGGTAGATACCTACAAATCTGCTTCACCACTTGGGAAGCTACTCCCCTGTTGGTATGATTCTAATTCTGCTTCTAAAACCCCTTCTGTTTCATTGGTTTAATCCCTCCTGCTTAACACTGTATTCTATTTACATAAGCACTGTTAACTAAGCACCACCCTGCCTGCAGGGCATTGGTTTAATCCCCACTGGTTCATGATATCCTGTTTCCACCCTACTTGGTAAGTATATATATGGACAGGATTGTGATTAGAGATAGTTTAGATTGTGCTGCATTCCACATGAATAAAGAGATACTGCTTCCCAGCTCAGCCATGAGTCCCTGGTCGTCTGTCTCCTGCCCGTGAAGCTAGCCCAGCATAAGGGGGCCAAATATCAGGATAGCCTGAGGGTGCTTCTTCCCAAGCAAGTGCTCTCTGGGTTGGAGAGAACTCAACTGGAGCCAATCTAGGCTACTGCGTGGGAGAAGGATCAGGAACTCGTGCCGAGCTATGTCGCAGGAGATACACTCTGGAACTCTTGGAGCCAGAAAGCAATTCCAAGTGTATTTACTCAGAAAAGCAGATGTATATATATTCAGCAAGTAGGGTGGAAACAGGATGTGACATAGAGAGGGTGGAGCGAAAAAAGACTGGTGGAAATCAGGGTGTACTAGGAGAGGGGGCAGAGCAAAAAGACATCATGAACCAGTGGGGATTAAACCAATGCCCTGCAAGCAGGGTGGTGCTTAGTTAACAGAGGTAATGTAAATAGAATACAGTGTTAAGCAGGGGGGATTAAACTAATGAAACAGAAGGGGTTTTAGAAGCAGAATTAGAAGCACACCAACACTCCCCTACAGGTGGGGAGTCGAGGGATCGAACAGGGATCCTTACTCAGGCCCTTGAGCTTTATATTTATACTCTATATGCTTAACCGGGTGCGCCACCTCCCAGTCCCTAGATGACTATCATTGTCCCTCTCTCTTAACCCTCCTCTTCTCTCTCAATTTCTTTCTATCCTCCCCACCTTCCTGCCTCCACCCCACACCCCCCAAAAAAAGAAAGGAAAAAAATGGCCATTGGAAGCAGTGAATTCATTGTGCAGACACCAAACCCCAGTGATAAATATGGTGGCAACAAAATTTTTTAAAAAGCTGCTGTCATATTCAATTATATTTGAAAGTTGATATTAGAAAAGAAAGACTTAATAGATATTTAGCTTTACTTCTTTATTAGAAGTCCACTGTTTACCAACAAATAGTGATTTCTAAGTGGCAAAAATCTAGCTTTGGTGAAACAATTGGAAAATAGAATATATACTTACCTTGCTTCTCAGGAACTTCAGAATATGCTCTGGTTTTTGATTTGCATGTTGGAGGCTGGAAGCCATCAAAACAATGGCATTTAAGTAGAGAATTGCATACCTAGGATCATTTTTAAAAAATTAAAAATTCATTTAAAAATGTTGCCACATATACAAGAAAAGTCACAATCAACACCATACTTAATAGTAAGAAACTGAAAGCTTTCCTTCCAAGGGCAAGAAAAAAGGCAAAGATCTATACTACTCATCACTGCTTGAGATAGTTCTAGAAATCTCAGCTATAACAATTAGGCATGACAAATAACTATAAAGGATACAAATGTGAAAAGAAAAAAATAAAACTATCACTATTTGCATAAGACCCAAAAGTATCCAATAAGAAAAACTTTCAGGAATAATGTCAGTGTAGTAAAGTGGCAGAATACAGAACTAATATATAAAAAAATGGTATCATTCCTCTATGTAAGCAATAAACTACAAAAAGAATCAGCCCAATTTATAACAACAAGAATTATGCATAACTGAATTATTTATAACTGAAAGAATTATGCATCTAGTGACCTAAGCAGTGATGCAGTGAGTAAACCACTGCAGGCATAAGGCTCTGAGTTCAGTCCCTAGCATCACATATGCCAGAGTGATTCTCTGATACTCCTTCACTCATAAATATACTCTCATAAAAATACTTTTTAAAGGGCCATTTAAAATAATTATGTATCTAGGAATAACAAAGATATAAAAGACAAGCATTGGAACCTAATAGTTGCTACTAAAGGAGAAATGAAAGGACCATCAATGTTCTTGGATTGGAATATTTAGCATTGTTAAATGAGTATCTTACTTGAATCAATTTATAAATTTCACCTGCTTCTTTTAGCATCCATTGATAATTTAATTCCATTACTCCTTTCGTATAATTACACTATAAGGGCAGAGAGAAGCTCTCAAATATGGGAAAAGTATATAAATACCATTAGCTGTAAACCCCACCTATCTGGCCTGGGACCCATCTACATTCTTATTTAGCACAGAGGCCTGTGTAACCTCTGCATCTCTCTGTTTCTCCTTCTCTGTGTCCTTTTCCTTACTCAATTTCTCTGAACTCCATTTATTAATTCAATTATGAATATCAGTAAAATACTGAGTACTGTTACGCTCAAATAACATTTGACACAGTATTAAAATGGCTCAAGGTAGAAAAGAAAATGTTTTCAGACTAGTCGTAATGGGTGGAGTCTAGAAGGTTCCCAGCTGTGACCATGGACTGTGAGCTTCGACTGACAAAGACTTGGAATTTTTATGGGTCCTAAGCTAAATATGAAGATAAACGGGCCCCATGCCAGATCATTGTGCATTGTGGTTAACAATTAATTGCATGTGTGTATATATATATATATATATATATATATACACGTTTGGGAGCTACTCTTCATCCTAATCCAGTTTTCCAGTTCTATTCTCAACACCATCCTTCCAGACAACAGTTTCGCTGATTTGTTTGTTTGTTTGTTTACTTATGGATATAAACAGAGAGAAACTGAGTAAGGAGAAGAAGATAAGAGGAGAGACAGAGAGATGCAGAGGTTACACAGGCTTCTATGCTAAATAAGAATATAGATGGGTTCCAGGTCAGATAGGTGGGGTTTACAAGCTAATGGTATTTATATGCTTTTCTCATATTTGGGAGCTTCTCTCTGCCCTTATCTAGCTTTCCAGTCCTATCTTCAACTCATCTTCCCAGACAATACTCCTAGCCCACTTGCATTTTAGCTATTGGGCTCAGTAAAAAATTAGTAAAGTCATGGGCCCCTTGAAATATACCTGAAATAGACTTCTAACCTTCTTTCAACATGAAGACCCCAAATTTCATCTGCTATAATTTTACGTTTAGGTTACTGGTTATTAAACAAATCGTTCTGCTTTATGTCTAATGCTTTTCAACCACCAAGTTGCAGATGCTGCCATGATGCCAACCTGACTTCCATGAGCAGACAACCACACCAATGTCTTCCCCAGAGCCCTACCGCACTAGGGAAAGATAGAAACAGGCTGAGAGTCTCCTTAAATGCAAGTTTCCATGTTCTCACAATGTGCGGAAGCTTGTCCACACTGGGGTCTGCAGATAAATGGATAAAGTCTGTACTTTATGTGTAATGTACGTTGGAATGAACGTAAAACAAGTCAAGTTTTCTAAATGGAAGCATACAACTAATGGCTTTTCTCATCTAATGTATTAATAGACTCCAATTATAGCTATATAAAAAAAGAAATCTCCCCTGACTGAACAAGTGAAAGCATTTATTAAAATATTTACAATTTCTGAAAATCATTCTGTTATAATGATGAACTTGCCAAGGTTGTAAGTAATTTTACTAATTTTTTTTTTTGCAGTTCTGCAGACTTGTACAAGCATGATTCCATTACTGCTGGCCCAAATTTTTCATTATTTTAATTTCAGACACACAGAAGAGAGGCAAAGACACCAGAGCCCCCCCCCCCCAGTGCCATGGTACTCCCAGGTGATGCCAGGGATTGAGCCTACTCACAGAAAGGTATGCATCTTACCAGGTAAACAATTTCCTGGCACAAACAATTAAATTCTATACAGTTTTTACTTTTGAGAAAATGCAGTTGTCAAGACTTTTGTTATTTCATGGGTACAATTTCATATTTTTGCAAAACGTGCCAGCAGTGACATATCACCAAAGTTCCTTATCCTTCCACAATAGAGCACCCTCCCTCCATCTTTAGGTCTGTGAAACAGGACTATGGGTTCCTTAATACTTAACAAGGCAAAAAATTTAGTAATATATTTCTGCTAGCTATAAACAGATCTAGCATATAATAATAATACAATAAACTAATGAATGATGCTGAAAAGTGGTCAGGATAGATGTGATTAGGGGATAACATAAATCACGTGCTTACGTACTCCATGCCCACTACAGGTCTGTGAACAAGCTTGCTCTTTTTTTTCTACAGCAAGTCTGTCTACACATTGACGATTTACACAAATCTAGGGAAAGCACATAAAAATTCCAGATTAAAAGAAATTAGCTCAACTGATAGCTTAGCATTTAAATTTTATAATAAAACATTATAGCAATACAATGCAAAGTGTATTTTCACCTAAGTGCTGCTTTTGCTGCATTCTACGATTTTAGGTCACATTTTGACATTTTTATTTGGCACATATATTAATTTGAAGTGTGCTTTATTTTCATGTATTTGGATACTTTTTACAAAGGGTATATAAACCCTGAAACTTTGATGATAATGATATGTCAATATCATTAAGTCAAGTGTAATAATGATTGTATCACTCTAATATGATTGTGCAGAGTAAAGGAATGTAAATGTAACAATTCTTTCAGGACTCCTTGTATTTTCTATCAATTTTAATGTGAACCTAAAGTTAACTTTAAGAACAAAGTTTAATTTATTCAAAACTAAAATGGTAACAGGTAACAAGCAACAGAGTGTGATCAATTCATCAAGAGAACATAACACTCATAAACATATATGTACCAAATAAAGGATCATCAAAATATATACAACAATTATAAACAGAACTGGAAAGGGCAATCAACAAAAACATAACAAAAGTAGTAGATTTTAATATCTCAGCAAGGTATCTTGCAGTCTCAGCAAGAGACAGAAGAGGAACAAGAAATAATAATCTTAAATGAGGAATTGAGCAAATAAGGACAGTGACAGAGCCCTCAACACCCAAAAGTTGAATACACATTCTTCTCTAGTCCTCATGAAACATTCTTCAGGAGAGGTCAGGTAGTGAGACAAAACAACTGCCAATAAATTGTGGAAGATGAAAGTTAGATCCATTATCACTTCAGGTCACTATGCATAAAACAAGAAATTAACTTCAAAAAGAAAGGAGGACAAAAAGCAAATGCATGAAGGCTAAATAAACACCATGCTGTTCAATAACTGCTGATGTCTCAAAAACTATCAATATCTCAAGTATATACAAGAATAAATGGAAATAAATATTCATGAGTACAAATGAAAACTGAAGAAATGGTAGGGCCAAAATGGCTGCATGAAGACAATTATAGACTAACTTTACTCAAGAAATCTCTTCAGATCCTAGAATCTATCAATGGAAACAAGATTTCCAAGTCATAGGAGAGAGATAGCAGAGGAGGGGGTACAAAGAAATCACAAAGGATTCCTGTGTGGAAGAGTATCAAAAAGTCCTGGAAAGCATAAAGGTATGCTGTGAGTTTTCTTCCTTTCCTCCCTCCCATCCCAACCTAGGAGCCCAATAGCCTGCTAATTCAGGATGGGCTTCTGCACTTCTGAGGATCTCCACAGAGGAGTTGCCTGACTGCATTCCAGAGTAAACATAGGTACACTAGCATCACCAGTTCTTCGGCACACAAATAGCAGGGTACTGGATACTCCTTTTATGAACTTGCCTAATCAGACTGCCTAGGGAATGAGGCCTTACCAACTAACAGTTTCCTGTCCTTGGAGAATTCTTGGGGTGGCAAATTGTGGGCAGGTCTGAAGAGTGAAGTGCAGTGAACTAATTGTGGTAGCTTGAGGCCAGGGAATTGAATGTCCCAAAAAGAGCACCTTTTGTCAAATCCACCCTGAAGAACAACTAGGTAGCTGACCTTATCAACCTAGACCTCTAGCCATACCTAATCATCACTGCAGCAGAGACTAGCATATATAGGTTCTTTGGAAAATTGGATTAGTTTATCAGACCAACATTCTCTCTAATAGAAATAATGGTCGGCACAAATCTACAATAAGATCTCTACATACTAGCACCATAACAGGTGTGGTGAGTGCATGTATATACATTACTACTTACTTTTTATTTCCTTCTCTCTCTTCTTTCTGCCTTCTTCTTTTTCTTTCTCTTGTGGTGCATAATTGCTGTTCCTCTCTCTTTGTAAGTGTGTACATGTTCTGTTAGTTTGTTAATTCTTTGTGTGTACTTCATCTGTTTGCTGTTTATTTTTCTTTCCCTGTAGCTGTTCCAGTTGTCTATTTCTCTCCACAGTTTGAACAAAGAAGACCCACATGATTTTACAACAGCTATCCCCACCCTACCTTTCATCTTCCAAAGGCAGTGGTATCACCATAGGAAAAATAGTTCCACCCATTCTTGAAACACATCACAAGGTGACTGGCCTCAGGGTTCTGGAATCAACAGACTAGAGGCGATTTCACACTATTCCTGAATAGCAAGGTAGATAGACTACTAGACCTATTGGACATTTTCAGAGACCTTCATCCTGAGAAACTCTCACACATTCTTTCTGAGTTCACATGGGGCATTCTCAAGGATAGACCATATGCTAGGTCACAAAGACAATGTCAAAAAAAATTGAAATCATTCCAAGCATCTTCTCAGACCACAGTGGAATTAACACTTCACAGCAAACAGAAAATTAGTGGACATACACTAGTAGGGAAACTCAACAGTACACTGCTTAACAACTACTAGGTCATAGAAGAAATTAAGGAAGAAATTTAAATGTTCCTAGAATTCAATGTAAATGAAGACATGAGCTGTCAAAATATTTAGAACACAGCTAAGCTAGGGAAATTCATAGCCATATAGGCACACATTGGGAAAACAGAAAAAAACTCACATAAACAACTGACTACACACTTTATGGACTTAGAAGAAGGATGTGGGAACCCCAAAGAAGCAGAAGGAGTGATATAATTAAATTTAGGACAGAAATAAATAAATGAACAATACAAAAGATCCACTAAACTACATGTTGGTTCTTTGAAAGGGTAAACAAAATTGACAAACTCTTAGCCAAACTCTCTAAAAAAAAAGAAAAGAAAAAGACTCGGTGGATAGGTTGGGGTGGGAGATGCAAAAAAAAAAAATGGAACAAGAAAAAAATGGAAAAAGACTCGAATGAATAGGAGTGTAAATGAAAGGACACAACAAACACCATAGAAATTCAATATGTGAGGCTTTTATGAACAACTACCTAGAGCTACCTTTTATGCCACCCACCTAGAGAACCTGAAAGAAATGGAAATGTTTCTAGAAACATAAAATTGAAGAGGAACTATAAAAGATGATCAGGCCAATCACAGCTAAATAAATTGGAACAGTTATTAAGAACCTTCCAAACAATAAAAAAGGACAAGATTGTTTTACAAATGAATTCTACAAAACCTTTTAGAAGGAGTTAGTACCTAGTTTTAAGCTCTTCCAAAATATTGAAAACACATTTACTTTTTAAAAATTATTTATTTTCCCTTTTGTTGCCCTTACTTTTTTTTATTGTTGTTGTAGTTATTATTGTTGTTGTTATTGATGTCATCGTTGTTAGATAGGACAGAGAGAAATGGAGACAGGAGGGGAAGACAGAGAGGAGGAGAGAAAGATAGACACCTGCAGACCTGCTTCACTGCCTGTGAAGAGACTCCCCTGCAGGTGGGGAGCTGGGGGCTCAAACTGGGATCCTTATGTTGGTCCTTGCTCTTTGTGCCATGTTTGCTTAACCCACTGCAACCACAGATTCCCCTCTTTGACTTTCTATGAAGCCAACACCACCCCGCTACCAATAGAGAACTGAAACAAAACAACAAAAAAGAAAAATATGGGCCAATATCTCTGGTGAACATTGATGCCAAAATGTTGAACAAAATTCAAGCCAACTAGACACAGCAGGATATTAAAAAGATTGTACATCACGACCAAGGTCTCTCCCATCCCTACTCCAGCTCCTAAAGTTTCCTTGCTTACCATATTGAAATTCTGCAGTAGAACAAACATTCCCCATTTCCTGCTTAATACAGAAATGAATTGAAGCACATTCATTTTCTTCTTATGCAAATATTCAAGATTACATAGTATTAGCAATTAATTGAAAATTAAATGAAAATATTTATCATGTGAATGAATAAAATTATATTTCTTTAAAAATATTTCTAAATCATTTACCTTCCCCTTATCACAATAAGTGCCAGATCTGACTGCCATTGGATCTTGAGCAGACAAAGGAACTCTGAAGTCTATAGTTACACATATAATGTCTCGCACATAAGCATACATCACAGCAACATTGTCTTTATAGAAAGGAATTCGAGTAGGATAGGTACAAATTAATCTTCCACATCTAAAATTTCTGAAAATATAATGAAATGATGATGATTACATGTTGGAAACTTATTTGGAATGCTATTTTTTCTTTGAAAAAATAAGAATGACTATCCAGGTATAGCTACTTGTCTGGGGGAAATGTAATGCCTGAACACTAATATTTGGGGCCCAAGTGACAGCTTACCCAATAGGGCCAGGTTTGAGCCCAAGAACCAGACATGAGGCGCTCTGGCGATGGAGTCTAATACTAATTGTGCTGTGGTGCTATAGCATCCCCTCCTCTGTCTCACTTGTCTCTTTGAATGAAAAAGTGGCTGGGAGCATTGAACTTGTACTAGTGTGAGGCCTTGGTTCAAAAGGAGGGAAGGAAAGTAGGAGAGAAGGAATGGAGGAAGGAAGAGAGGGAGAGAAGGAGGGAGGGAGAGAGGGAGGAGAAGGAAGAGAAGAAGAAAAAAAAACAACATTTAAGGCAAAAAAGGAAAAAAAACTAGAAAACCATTGATATAAGCTTACTTTTTTCCCTTTATTTTTTTATTGGGAGGTTAATAGTTTATAGTACACTTATTAGCACATGGGTACAATTTCTCATCTCGCCAAGTTAAGTGTCTGCAAAACACTGTCACCTTCAGACTAGGTCCATCATTCTGTACCAGGACCTAAAGCCCCCAGCCCCACCCCTCCTTCCCCAGAGTCCTTTGCTTTGGAGCAATACACCAAATCCAGTCCAAGTTTTACTTTATGTTTCCCTATTCTGTTCTTGTTGCTTAAATTCTGCACATGAGTGAGATTATCCCATATCCATCCTTCTCATTCTGGCTTATCTCACTTAACAGGATTCCTTCAAACTGAGGTGAAGAAGGTGACTTTATCATTCTTAATAGCTGAACAGTATTCCATTGTGCATATATACCACAACTTTCTTTTTTAAAGATTTTTTAAATTATCGCTTTATTTATTGGATAGAGACAGCCAGAAATTGAGAGGGAAGGGGGAGATAGAGAGACAGAAAGATACCTGCAGCACTACTTCACCACTCACAAAACTTTCCCCTTGCAGGTGGGGACCAGATGCTCCATATATACCACAACTTTCTTAACTACTAATCATCTGTTGTTGGATATCTAACTTGCTTCCAAGTTTGAGCTATTACAAATGGCATATATCAGGAAAGACAGTAACATCAAATGCTGGAGAGGTCCTGGGGGCAAAGGAACACTTTTACACTGCTGGTGGGATTGTAAATTTGTCAAACTCCCTTGGAGAGCAGTGTGGAGAACTCTCAGAAGGTTAGAAAGGGACCTACCCCATGACCTGGCAATTCGTCTCCTGGGTATGTATCTTAAGGGAACAAAAATACCTATCCAGAGAGATATACACTGACTTTTGTTTTATTAGTGATTTGATATTAACAAAATTATGAGATAACAGGGGCATAATTTCATACCATCCCCACCACCAAAGTTTTGTGTTCCCATTGGAAACTCCTAAGGTCACAGATATGGATTGACTATTATTTCTATAACTATACATATTTATACATATTTGCCCTTTTTTCCCCCCTATGGTCCTGCTTTCCTTTTTTTTCTTCTTTTTTGCCTCCAGTATTATTGCTGGGGCTCAGTGCCTGCACCACAAATCCACTACTCCTGGAGGCCACTTTTTCTCCTTTGTTGCCTTTGTTGTTTATTATTGTTGTTGTTATTATTGTTGTCATTGCTGTTGGTATTGAATGGGATAGGACAGAGAGAAATCGAGAAAGGAGGGGAAGACAGAGACGGGGAGAGAAAGATAAGACACCTGCAGACCTGCTTCACTGCCTATGAAGCAAACCCCTGCAGGCCCTTGCTCTTCATGCCATATGCAGTTAACCCGCTGCACTACCACCTGGCCTCTGTTTGACTTCCTTTCTAAGTTACACCTACACATATTGCTATCTGAATATCCTCCCTTTTTTCCTCTTTTAAGTGACATTAATAGTCTTTTATGCATTGTGTGGATTTGTATATTTATTGTCAAATAATCAATTGCTCAAACAAGCATTCAAGTGAGTGAGAATAGAAACTTTATATGGGAAAGTTCAGAAATGGCAAGGTACCATGGTTTTATTAATATTTTCTATTTTAAACTGGATATAATAGACTTATGATCATCCTTTGAAGCACAAGTAAGATGCCAGTCCTAGATTTTGAAATTAATACACATATGTATATTTATATGAAATAACTGTAATAAATGATACAAAATAAACTAAAAATCTTATAAAATGTAAGAAATGTATATTTAGTGTTTGCATTGCATACCTCCATCTACAAGGTACATAATCTTTATTGTTTATGCCACAATTTCCAAATCTACCAGTTTGAGCATGTATTTCTTCATAACATTGAAATGGAGCAGCTCTTGAGCCTGTTAATATTAGAAATATACCTGAATTAAAACTTCCTTTTGTTTCCTCTTATTTCATTTCTCATATATCTTGTCTTTGCCTTTCTATATTATTTGCAAATTAAACAGTTTCTTTTAGATAACTTATAACCAAAAAGAAAGTTAAAAATAGCAATGTTAATGGTTATTGCTCCTTTGATCTTCATTTTCAGAAATCTCCATGATAAAAGACAATGTGAGGGGGAGGGAGAGCTGTAGAAAAACATGAATGGGTTCTGTAAAATAATCCAATAGCAAACAAAAAAAAGCACTTGTTCTATATTCTATGTGGGGGCTCTATAGGGAAATTTCATTGGACTGGGGAGATAGGATAATGGTTATGCAAAAAGACTTTCATACTGGAGGCTCTCAGGTCCCAGGTTCAGTCCCCAGCACCAATATATAGCAGAGCTGAGCAGTGCTGAGGTGTTTTCTCTCTGTAGCTCTATGATTCAAATAAATAAATAAATAAATAAATAAATAAATAAATAAATAAAATATTTTAAAAAGAAATGTTGATGAAACCTCACTAAGCCATCAAGAAGTCTAAAATGAAGGGATTAGAACTGCAAACCTATATGTTTTTAGCTATTTTTCTTTCATTACAATAATGGTAACACAGTGACTAGATATTATATTTAAGTAAGTGTAAATGTAATTTTGTTAAAAAATACCCAAATATTAATAACGTAAAACAACATCTTTTTCTTTTTACTGTACTTTACTATGGAAATAATGACCAGGTGCTCTCACTTATAAATGGAAGTTAAGAAACATGAAAGGAGGGGCTAGGTGGTGTGCACCAGTTAAGCACACATAGTACTAAGTGTAAGGACCCTAAGGACCCGTGCAAGGACTGGGTTTTGAGCACCCGCACCTCACCTGCAGGAAGTGGTGAAGCAGGTCTAAAGGTGTCTATCTTTCTCTCTCCCTCTCTTTCTTGCCTTACTCCCTCAATTTCTTTCTGTCTTATCAAATGGTATGGGAAAAAAAAAAAGGAAGGAAGGAAAGAAGGAAGGAAGGAAGGAAGGAAGGAAGGAAAGAAGGAAGAAGAAAGGAAAAAAGGAAGGAAAGAAAGAAGGAAGGGTGGTCCGGGAGATGGCGCAGTGGATAAAGCATTGGACTCTCAAACCTGAGGTCCTCAGTTCAATCCCTGGCAGCACATGTGCCAGAGTGATGTCTGGCTCTTTCTCACTCTCCTATCTTTCTCATTAATAAAAAAAAAAATTAAAAAAAAAGAGAAGGAAGGAAGAAAAGAAAGAAAGCAAGAAAGCAAGAAAGCAAGAAAGCAAGAAAGCAAGAAAGCAAGAAAGCAAGAAAGCAAGAAAGAAAGAAAGAAAGAAAGAAAGAAAGAAAGAAAGAAGTGGTTGCCAGGAATAGTGCATTTGAAATGCTGGCACTCAGCCCCAGCGCTACAAGGAATGGAAGCAAAAAAAAAAAAAAAAAAAGGAAAGATATATAATGTTATAATTTCTGTATGTCAAAAACTCAGTCGATACAAGTGGGGATCTCTCTAAATTTAAAGTTATTAGCTAGGTTTCAGTCTCATCTCAGGATGGAGTGCACTCCTGAGCTTACCAGCTGTTCAAATAATTCAGTTTTTATTTATATTGTTAGTCTATTTTTTTATTGCAGAGGTTAATTCCATTTTCTTACTATCTGCCAGGAATTGCTCTTTGCTCCTAAAATCTAGCCTCCGTTCCTAAGTCACATGGCCTTTTTCATATCAAAACCGTTTAATCCGAACTGACCATTGAATCCTCCTGGCACTTCTCCTATTTTAAGATACCTCACATGATTAGTTCTGGTCTGCATTAAAATATTTCTCTTTTGATTAAAGATGACTGATTAGAGATCATAATTACATGGTCAACACCTTCTTCTCCTTCAATATGTAATTGAATCACAGAAAAGATATTCCAACACATATTCTGCTTCAACTCTAGGGAGGGGATGATTCAAACTGTGTAATATGGAGAACCATGGGAATCCATCTTAGGTAGATTTCTGCCCCAAATGCATATCTCTAAACCTAACTGTCTCTCATATAAAAATCCAGTAGTCCACCCAAATTGATGGTTTCAGTTACTCACAATCATCCATGATCTGAAAATATTACTAAGCAGGTATTTTCAAAGTGAGAGACAACTGTCACATAACTTTTACTATGTCATATTATTGCATTTGTTCCATGTTATCTATATATTACCATCAATCTGTTACTGTGTGTCTAGTTCACAAACTAAACCACATAATAGGCATGTAGGCGGAAGAAAACACTCTAAATGTAGGATTGGATACTATCTATAGTTTCAGATATTTCTTAAGAGTCTTGGAACATATCCTTTTATGGATAAGGTGGGATTACTTTAGATAACATCTATATATCTCAATGAATTATTATCAGAATTAATTAGGATAATGTTTCTTCAGTCACTGTTATTTCCCATCAAATTCTTTACCATTTTCTTTCAAGATTAGAGTTTCTTTTGTTTGCTTGTCTTTTTCATGTATACTGTTTTTCCCCACTATTCTTTTCTACCCTCTCTTATTTCTATTCTTTGACCAGGATTTCTAAACACTGGCTCAGCAAAGGTGGTTGTAAAAGATACTATGAGAATGGACATTATTTCTTTTTTAAATTTTTATTTATAAAGTGGAAACACTTGACACTGGCAATGTTATTTCTGAGCACTCACAATAGTCATTAGTTCACTTGTGAAACTAAGATACTAGTTTAGGAATGCTTGTGCAGGAGACAGTCAACCCCAAGATTACCATCCAGAGAATTCCAAAATAATTTAATAGTGTTTAATTTTTTTCCACTAGGATTACTGCTGAGGTTTGGTGCCCATACTGCAAATTCACTGCCTCTGGTTAGTCGTGGTCATTTATTTTCTTTTTATTTTTGTTGTTATTGATAGAGACAAAAACAGAGTTGGGGAGAAAGGGAGTGAATTTTATTAATTTACTTATAATATCTAAAGGTATCTTGAATTAGTTTCTCCCTAAGAACTTCCACTGAATTCTCTCAATGTAAGGACCCTATCCAGATCAGTTTGAGTATTCTAGGATTACAAGAAAACACAAAGATGGAAAACATATGAATGAGACTGGTATTTATCTTTCTCCTTATAAATTGTTTAACTTAGCATGATCCCTTTATCTATTCATGTTGAAAAAGGTCAAGATTTCACCTTTTCTTACAGTTGAGTAAGATTACACAATGTTCTTATATCACCATTATCTTCTCCACTCTCATTGGTCACATGAGGGATTTAATAAACAAAGCAAGAGAACATATTGGGTTAAACTCACATATTCCTTTAGCTCAGGTCTGCAAATATGTGGTAATCAAAATGGCATAAGGGGAGAAGAAAGGTTTATAGGAAGTAAGGGGCCTAATTACCTTTATTGAAGAGAAAAGGGTTACAGTGGTGGTGGAGAGATGTGAAATTGTACTCCTGGGATAACAATCTATAAAACTAAATTTATAAAATAGAATGATCAAAAATTCTCCCAAAAGAAATAATAAAAGTAAAGGTACTTTTCAAATGTAAACTCTATGTCAAGCATTCACTTAATCCAAAATTTATTGATCAAGTCTATTAAGTTAACAAAACAAAACAAAACCTTTTCAACTTCAGTTAAGCATAGAACCCTACTAGCCCATTTCAGGGACTGGGATGAATCTACAGAAGATGACCCCAATACTACTCAAGAGAA
The DNA here is from genome assembly GCF_950295315.1 of Erinaceus europaeus. Lineage (NCBI taxonomy): Eukaryota > Metazoa > Chordata > Mammalia > Eulipotyphla > Erinaceidae > Erinaceus > Erinaceus europaeus. The sequence continues at coordinate 64,817,217 of NC_080163.1, read as the reverse complement.
ATGGAAACACAGAAATACTACATTAGTAACGGGCATGGTCAATGAAGACTATGGCTTCTTGAAATATGTCACAGAAAAAAAATGAATAAACTACCTTTGGCTACTTAGTTATTTTAGAATGTTGTAGAAAAGAGGGAAAAATTATCTCCTTAAAATGATGTATTTGGTGGGGCTGGATGGTGGAGCATCTTGGAGAACACACATGTTATAATGCACAAGGACCTGGGTTCTAGTCCTTGGTTTCCACCTGCAGAACAAAAGCTTCACAAGTAGTGAAGCAGTATAGCAGGTCTCGGTAGCCCCCCCTTCCTTCTCAATTTCTGTCTCTATAAATAAATGTGTGTGCTTTAGATAAATACACACATATATAATTTATCTCTATATTTCTCTAATTAAAAAAGAAGTGGTAAAACACTTTAGGAAGAGGTGAACTACAGAAAAAAAAAGTGTGACACCAAATGCCAAATGCACCAGTAGTGCTGGTAGGAATGTAAATTGTGCAGACATATGGAAAACTTCATGGTGATTCCTAAAGAACTATATAATATGATCCAACTATTTTGCTGTTTGATAGTTATCTGAAGAAGACAAAAATAACTTTCTTTTTTCATTTTTAAAATCATCTTCAGTTATTGGATAGAGACAGTGAGAAAGAGAGGGAAGGAGGTGAGAGAGAGAGAGAGAGACCTACAGTTCTGTTTCACCACTCATGAAGCTCTCTCCCTGCAGGTGGGGACTGGGGGCTTGAACTTGGGTCCTTGTGCACTGTAACATGTGCACTCAACCAGGTGTGTCACCACCCAGCCCCCAGAAATAACTTTCTGAAGCAATTAATACACATAATGTTCATCAAGGCATTGTTCACAAGAGCTAAGACAAGGAGATAATCAAGCATTCAGTAAAGAAAAAAGAGATAAAGATACGAACACATAATGGAATAGTAGTTAGCAATACAAAAGAGAAAATCCCACATTTGAAAAACATCAATAGTGCTAGAAAACGCGTGATGTGAAGTCACAAAGAAAAAGATGGGAGTTGGGCAGTAGCGTAGTTAAGCACACATGGTGAAGCACAAGGACTGCCATTAAGGATCCTGGTTTGGGACCCAGCTCCCCATCTGCAGGGGAGTTGCTTCACAGGCGGTGAAGCAGGTCTGCTGGTGTCTATCTTTCTTTCCCCCTCTGTCTTCCCTTCCTCTCTCCATCTCTCTCTGTCCTATCTAACAAGGATGACATCAATTACAACAACAATAACTACAACAATAAAAAACAACAACAAAAGGGAAAATAAATAAATAAATGAAAAAGACAATGTGTGATTTCATTTAGATAGAGATAAAAAAGTGAAGCAAACAAAGCAAAAAAAAAAACCCTCTTTTTTCTTTTTATTAGTAGTTTACAACATTATGAAATAATAGGGGCACAATTCCACACTCTTCCCACCACCAGAGTAAGGAGAAGTCTTAAATATAAGTCAGTGTATAGTATACCAGAAGAGGATGGACTGGATAAAGTGGGCTTAAGGGTCAGCTGTCTGACAACTGATAGAAACAAAACTACTAGATGCAATGGCATATACAGAGAAGCTTATTTATAAATTTGTGTAGCTGAAGTCTATCTAATGTTATAAGCCAATGCTACTTCAACGATTTTTTTTCAGCACTGTGGCTATGAATATCTGCAATTTTACCACTCACAGCAGATTTAAGAAGAGTTTTCCCTAGCATTACACAACTCCCATGTGGTTCCAGGGCTCAAATCCAGGATACACACATGCCTAAGCACATACCTTATTAGGTGAGTTATCTTCCAGTCCCAACAACAACAACAAAAAATTTAATGGCAATGAAACTAAGTAAATACTTCTCAAAATGGAGACATAATAATGGCCAGACATATAAGGGTACTTGATCTCACTAATCCTCAGGCAAATACACATCAAACTGAGAAGGTTACAACTTCACACCTTTCTGAATGACAACTACTATAAAATAAAAACCAACCAAAACATGTTAGGATGTAGAAAAATGAACTCTTGAATACTTTTGGTGGTCAAAATCAAATCCAGTAGTAAAAATTTTAAAAAGTAAGTTTCCCTTAAAATTTTAAAGTCAGGTCTAGGGAGCTAGCATAGTAATCATGCAAAAAAGACTTTCATGCTTGGGGCTCTGAAGTGCCAGGTTCAATTCCCAGCACCACCATAAACCAGAATTGAGCAGTTTTTTTGGTCTTTCTCTCTGTATCTTTCCCTCAGTATCTATCTCATTAAAATGAATAAAATAATTTTAAAACACTTTACACCTTGTGACTAAGTACCTCCACGTTTTAAAACTTAAGTACCTCCATTTTTTTAAGTATATAGTCTTGTCAACTTTGGCCTAATACAGTGTGAAAATATTACTGGGAGTCAGGCTGTAGCGCAGCCAGTTAAGCGCAGGTGGCGCAAAGCACAAGGACCGGCATAAGGATCCCGGTTCGAGCCCCGGCTCCCCACCTGCAGGGGAGTCGCTTCACAGGCGGTGAAGCAGGTCTGCAGGTGTCTATCTTTCTCTCCTCCTCTCTGTCTTCCCCTCCTCGCTCCATTTCTCTCTGTCCTATCCAACAACGACAACAACAATAATAACTACAACAATAAAACAACAAGGGCAACAAAAGGGAATAAATAAATATTTAAAAAAATATGACTATTAAGCATAACAATTTAAATATACATAATCAATTTCTATATCTAAATTCTTGCCCTGGCAATGTCAGAATTTCTTTTTAATTTTTTATTATCTTTCTTTACTTATTAGATTGAGACAGCCAGAAATCAAGAGCGAAGACGGTGATATAAAGAGAGAGAGAGAGACATTGACACACCTGCAACATAGCTTCACCACTGGCAAAGCTTTCCCCTGCAGGTGGGGGCCGGGGGCTTTAAGCTCGGTCCTTGTGCATTGTAACATGTGCACTCAACCAGGTGTGCCACCACCTAGCCTCAGAAAAAAATAGTAATAAAAACTAACTATTTAGCTACCACAATACAATATTACCTTTTCCAAATATGGCCTCACATTGTGCATTTGAATCTTGGCAATTTCCACCAAAACACATATGTTTTCCATGCTTGCATAAGTGTCCATTATGCACAGTTACATCAGGTTCACATTTTGCTGAGCTTCCATTACAAAATTCAGGAAAGTCACATTCGGGATGTGCTCTGGGCCTACATTCAAAACCTTTACTTTGAAACTAATAGATATTAGAACACAAAAAATTCATTAATCCTTTCTTAAATAAAAAAAAAAAACTTAAAAAAAAAAAAAAGAACACAAAAAATAAGTCATGATAAGTATGATTGCCAGGCTTGTCAATATTTATTTCAAAATCAAAAATTCTATTGATAATTTAATGATAAATTTACTCATAAATATGTATTAGTAACTTCTTTGTATTGGTTATTGTACTAGTCACATTGAAATGAATTTTATCAGCTAATAAAGTATGAAAATATAGTTACAAAGAAAAGTATAACACAAATATGTGGAGAGCTGATGTAATTTGGAATACCTATTCATTTTGAATGAAATAGTGTAATTTTGACAGTTTTCCAATAATTTTATTGAAACTACAGTTTGTAAGAATGAAATAACTAGTTCAAGGACAAATGTGAGATATAAATAACTATAAACAAACAGGGAGACCAGGGGCCGGGTGGTGGCACACCTGGTTGAGCACATTAGAACACAAACAGGGAGACCAGAGCGATTATAGAGGAAGATCAGATTTTCTTCAGAAAAGAAGAAAACTCAACACGAACATTTCTCCTAAATCATCTATCATTTATCTGTATGTATGTATATATACATATATATGTATATATGGTCTAATATATATATATATATTTCTGAAAACTTATATAAGTAATTGTATATGAATTTCTTATTACTTTTTCTTGACCAGATCACCACTCAGTTCTGGTTATTGGTGGTGCTAGGGATTGAACTTGAGACCACTTACATAAGTCTAGCTAATATTACCTGCTTACTTCTAATAGACATTAAAAATAGCACAGATATGAATGTAACCACATGGTAAGATTCTAGAAAAAGTAACATAATAGTGTCTCAGTCATGGAATGTTCAACAGAAGATTTTTCATGTAACGTGTTTGTTGTAAATATATTGTGAGAGGTAAAAAGAAATACAGGAGACAAAAGTCAAAGCCTTCATTGTATAAATTCAAATGTCATTGTTAAGTCAAATAATCCTTGAACATATTATAAGTTAGAGCTTTGTGTAAGCACGTAGCATCTGATAAGCTGTGTTTTTATTTTTTCAGATCTATAACTACAGGTACTTGTCTTAAGCAGTAACATTGTTATTTCACAAAAGACAGATATTGAATAGAGGGAATAATGAAAATCACCCTCTTAAAAGGTAATCTATCACACTGAAGATTTCCATAATTATTCTCAATCAAGATACTTTGTGTTTGTGTGTGTGTGTGGGGGGGGGGGCAGTACCCAGGTCTTCACATGTGAATTTCACCACTTTCAGGTCAAATTTTTTTTCAGTTTGTGGGTGCCATAGTGGTCCCATATGGTGTCACAGAGGTGGACCCTGCATAAAGCAAGACATATGCTTCATTGGGCAAGGTATCTTCTGGCTCTCAATCAAGGTTTTTAAAAAATTTTTTATATTTATTTATTTTCCTTTTTGTTACTCGTTTTTTTATTGTTGTAGTTATTATTGTTGTTATTGATGTCATCATTATTAGAGAGGACAGAGAGAAATGGAGAGAGAAGGGGAAGACAGAAAGGGTGAGAGAAAGATAGATACCTGCAGACCTGCTTCACCGCTTGTGAAGCGACTCCCCTGCAGGTGGGGAGCTGGGGGCTTGAACCCGGATCCGTATGACGGTTCTTGTGCTTCGTGCCATGTGTGCTTAACCTGCTGTGCTACCTCAATCAAGGTTTTAATAGAATAGTATCAAGTTAGGGAAAGTAATGGCATTAGGAGACCTTGGGGTTGAGGTGGTGGCTCATCAAGTAAAGAGTACATGTTAACATGAGCAAGGACCCAAGTTCAAGTGTCCAGTCCCAATCTGAGGGGGGAAGCTTCATAAGCAGTGGAAAAGTGCTGTAGATGTCTGTTTCTCTTTTTCTCCGTCTCCCTCTATTATAGAGAAAGAAGAGGAAAAAAAAAAAGATTACTGCTAATGGTGGAGCCATGTAGGCATTAAGCACAATAATAACCTTGTCAACATTAAAAAAATATAAAACAAAATTAAAAAATGGAGATGTCAAGATGCAACCAAAATTTACAAAAATAGAAACATAATTCTGAATTTAGCAATTTTGTTCTTTGTTTGAATGAGCATTAATTTTGACTTGCAAATGTAGACCTAAGTGTTCTAAAAGTATCCCAGTCACAAGTCATTATTTATTTGAAAGGTAAATATGTTAAATCTTACTTTACAGTCCCTTTTGCAGCATAGTCCAGTAGCACATTGTGCTCCATGTTTCAGCACACAAGTACGAAAATCACAACAGCTATCAGGTCCACATTGCTATGAAGCAGTAGAACATACAAATAAAAAACACTTGGAAACAATAATGTAAAGTTTGGTAAAGTTACGTTAATGGAGTTGTTTTAGTTTTGGAGAACAATATCAATGCTGTTGATAAAGGTTTCTTGCATTAAACAATTATTAAAATATTAAGATAGGACTTTTACTTCAAGTCAAAACAACTAGTAAGCCACTAATTATCCAACTAGAAAAGTAATTTCTGAAACAAGTTATTTTCATGTTTATTACTTGAAATTTTTGATAAGCATATGAAGGATAATATACCTTGATCCAACACTCTCAACAAAAAACAAACTAGAAAAAGAACCACGTACTAAGTGTCAAAGTAATAATTACAGAGAAAACAAGAGAAAATATCCATGATCTTGGGTAAGAAGAACTTTCCCTTCCTTCTTTTTTTCTTTCTTCCTTTCTTTCTTTCCTTCCTTCCTTCCTTCCTTCCTTCCTTCTTTTTTTTTTTTTTTTTTTTCCCAGAGCACTGCTCAGTTCTGGCTTATGGTGGTGTGGGTGTTGTTGGGGATTGAACCTGGGCCTCAGGCATGACAGTCAGTTTGCATAACCATTATACTATCTCCCCCACCCAAGAAGAGATTTATTAGGAGATAAAATATATGTCCATAGGGGAAAAACTGTAATTTATAGAAATAAAAATGATGCCTGTTATTCAAAGATGTTACTAGGAAAAGGGAATTCATAGACTAAAATATTTGTGGTGCATATGTGTACTAAAAGGTGGCACTCAGCCTATATAAAAAGACTGTAATAAAGATACCAATTTTAAAAGTAACAAAGCATTTGATGAGAGTCAAACAACAGATTGCCAATACACCTATGAGATTATGTACAATAACATTAAAGTTATCAAGGAAATACAAATCAAATCAATTGAATTAGCTAAATAATTAAAAAGGCTTGAGCTATTAGAATTTTCAGAGAATGTGGAGAGATTAAAGTTCCATATGTTCCTGACAGGAGTGCAAACAAATACAACCACTTAGGGAAAATTTTTAATTTTTTTAGGATATTTTCCATTTTTATGACCTTAGTAGAGGAGCATTATTTATTCAGTACAAACGATAGCCAGCAGGGTCCAATCTCCTTCGATACTGGCATATATAATATAGTCAGTTCAAACTCCTCCAACTCCCCATTTCTCTGATTTGTCTTCCAAGCAATGTAGCTTTTCCTCCCCATCATAACATGCTGTGAGTTACCAATCGAATTAGGTATGAGGCTGTAGTCCCATCCTTCCCTTTCTTTACAGGCACCATAGCTAGGCCTTACTTTCAAATATTTTCTTCTTCAAGTGCTTTCTGAATGCTGAAAGACTGCATTAGAAGGGAGCGGGTCTGGGACTATCTATCTAAAGATGTTTTAAGGTGATTCAGGGGACACAGAGAAAGACAGGTGCTATTATCTATTTTCTCACTAGTCAGTCTGTCAAGTTGAAAGAGACAATAAAGTGTGGGGGAGGCTTGTCAAAACTATTAGGATTAAGGAAAAAAAAATCTCCCCAAAGAGAATAAACTAGGGAAGAAGAAAGGGGGGGGCAGGAGGAGGAGAAGGAAGAAGAGGAGGAGGAGGGAGAGGAAGAAGGTAGAGGAGGAGGAGGGAAAGGAGAAGGAGGAAGAGGAGGAGGTCCCTATATCTTAGGTATGGTTTAAGATCTACTTCAGGAAGCACACTATGATGTGGCTCATCTGTGCCTAAATCTATAGGATGGTAATTGTATTTTTTTTTTCAAAGTTCCATTTTCAAGTCATAGGTTGACTGTAGGATTATTCTAAAATACAAACTTTACTGTTGTTATTTTCAGAGACAGCAACATCACTGTCTCCCAGGTGCAGTTCCTTTGCAGTTTTCCGGGCTATAAGGAGCTGTTGAATTGATATATAATAGAGATTTTTTTTTTTTTGTCATATGCTTGTGATCAGTCCGTGCTCCAACCGAGCCACCCAGCAGGATGGTAGCCAAAGATGCCAGTGATGTCCTAAGAGGGATCAGTGAGTAGGCTGCTGGTTTATTTCGACAGCATCACTCTGTGCAGGAAGGAGCAAGGGGGTGTCACTGTTGGTTCCACAGCACAAAGAGGACCGAGGCGTTGTGTGGTGTGAACCATCAGTAGGCCACGATGCTGTACTGCATATAGCCCAGAAGGAAGCCAAAAGCCACAATGGAGACATTGTGCCATTCCAGCATGACCTTGGAGAGGCCAGGACAAAGGCCCACAGCACCACCAGCACCCTCAGGGGGATGGCCAGCACCAGGTGCTTGAGGATGAACCTGGCAGCCAGGACAGTGTGCTTGGCTTGTCCACGACCGACACAGCAATAAACACGTCCATCTGGTGGTGGGCAGGCCTGGTCAGGGCCACCAGCAGGTCTAGCAGCAGCATAAAGAGCAGGTTCCTGAGCGCCTGCGGCCCGCCATGCTGTCACTGCAGGCCAGGCAACAGAGGGCGCACAGCAACTAGGAGAGACTGCGGCCTCAGACCTGCAGCAGCTTCAGCAGCACTGGCGCACATGCCCGGCTTCTTGGACAGCTCTATCCCTATGACCAGCAGTGATCGCAGGGAGATGGCCGCGAAAGGTAGGTCCATCCAGGCGGCAAGGCCAGGGGAGCTGGAGACAGAGGAGCCGCCCGCCAGTGGAAAGGATCCTGCCTGGGCTCCAGGAAGCCGAGCTAGCAGCTGCTGAGCAGCTCCTAGAACTCTTATGACACAGCCACCACTGCCCTCATGGGTCCGGCTGCCCTGGGCTGCTGCCTCCTGTTGGCCAAGGTGCAAAGCGGCTAGCCATCCAGGCTCTGGCGGGGGCTCAGCATCAAGTTTAGCAGTTTCCAATGTACACTTATCATATAGCTAAGAAATTATACTTTATGGAACTTAGGAACTACAAATGATAACTAAGAGTGTTAAAAACTCAAATTCCTACTAGCAAGTGAATAGAAACAATACAACATTATCTTAAACAAAAAGTTGTCAAAATAGCTCACCCTGGGAAGTATGCCTGCTCTGTCATATGAACAATCCAGACTCAAGGCTGGCAACCACCATACCGGAGGAAGTTTTGGTCTCTCTATTTCTCTCTCTCTCTCTCTCTTTCTCTCTCTCTCTCTTCTCCATCTGAAAAAAAAAATCATTCCGGAATGGTGAAGGCTCAGTTACAGCCAAAAAAAAGTAAGAAATTACTGTGAAGTAAAACACTGCGAATTAAAGTTGAAACTATCGCATTGTAAAGAATAGTCCAGAAAGAAAGTACAGGAACTGTAAGCAAATAACTTTTTTTCTTAAAAAATTTATATTTATTTTCTTTTGTTGCCCTTGTTGTTTTATTGTTATAGTTATTATTGTTGTTATTGATGTCATTGTTGGATAGGACAGAGAGAAATGAAGAGAGAAGGGGAAGACAGAGGAGGAGAGAAAGATAGACACCTGCAGACTGCTTCACTGCCTGTGAAGCGGCTCCCCTGCAGGTGGGGAGCAAATAACTTTTAAGAGCAGATAAAGTTTACAAGATAAGTAGGAAATAGAATAAAGAGTTAGAAATGAATCCACACATATATTGTCATATAAAATATGAGAAAAAGTCCAAAACCAGGAAGTGGGAGAAAAATAAGGCCTCTTTAATAAATGATACCTGGAAAACAAGACAGTTACACATATCAAAATGAAACTAGACCACTGTGTAACACTATACACTAATATTAACTCAAAAAATGGATCAAAGATCTAGATATTACACCTGGAAATATAAAACATACAGAAGAAAGCATCAGTGAAACACTTCAGGACCTTAATATCAAAGGTCTCTTTGGAGAGTCAACCACATAGATTAAATAAATGGGACTACATACATCAAACTAAAAGGTTTCATAAATAAAAATCAAACCACACAAGGATAAACAGACAACCCAGCAATTAGAAGATAGGCGTACATCACATATCTGACAAGTTCTTGACACCAAACATTTATAAAGAAATCCAATAATAACCAATAAAAAAGTGATCCAAAAATTTGAATAGACAGTTTTCTAAAGAAAAGATACTTATCATTAGAAAAATGCAAATTGGGAGTCGGGCTGTAGTGCAGCGGGTTAAGCGCAGGTGGCGCAAAGCACAAGGACCGGCATAAGGACCCCGGTTCGAACCCCGGCTCCCCACCTGCAGGGGAGTCGCTTCACAAGCGGTGAAGCAGGTCTGCAGGTGTCTATCTTTCTCTCCTCCTCTCTGTTTTCCCCTCCTCTCTCCATTTCTCTCTGTCCTATCCAACAATGACAATAACAATAATAACTATAACAATAAAACAACAAGGGCAACAAAAGGGAATAAATAAATAAAATAAATATTAAAAAAATTTTTTTAAAAAAAGAAAAATGCAAATTACAACCACAATGACATACCATCTTACACCTGTGTGAATGGCTTACATCAACAAATGAAGAAATGACCAAGTGTTGGTAAAGATATCTCTGGTACACTGCTGGTAGAAATGCAAACTAGGACAGCCTCTTTAGAAAACAGTATAGAAAGTTCATTAACAAAAATGGAAACACCTTACAATCCAGTGTATATCCAAAGGACATGACACCACTAATTCAAGGGGACAAATGCACCTCTATGACATATCAAGTATATTCACAATTTTCAAGGAGTGAAAACAATCTAAATGCCCACTGGCAGATGATGGGATAAAGAAATCATGGTATATATGCTCAATAGAAAACAACTCTCTAGTGTAAAAAATAAATTGAAATGGTGTTCTTTAGGACAAAATGGATGGTACCTAGAGTGATTATGTTTATATACACTGTCAAGACTCACCAACCGGTACACCTAAAATTGGGTGTATTATAGACTTACTTCTTCATTGCCGCAGTCACATTGTTCTTTTCCCTCTACTTTGCCATTTCCACAGACTGCTGCAGGAGCCTTTTGCATCTGTGGCTTATTCTGCAGACATCGGGTACCCATATTTGAAATGAAATTTTCAAAGTCACTCAAACTGCAGTTGCTAAATGTCTTCACACCACTGAATTGCCTAAGGATGAGTATCCATAGAGTCACTGGCAGTATATTCTGAAAGTACAATTCTGTTACATATATTAATTTCAAAATGTTGAATTTAATAGATAACATGTTCATAACAGGTGCTTATAGATCAAAACTATTTTTGAGGTTGTCCATGTGATTACATTCACTAGAATACATGTAATTACTTCAACAAAATTAAGGACAGATGAGATAGTTCATCTGGTAGGGTATCTGTTTCTCCATACATGAGACCCAAGAAGTCTAAGCTTCTAGAATAACTCCTTTCTTACTTCATTAAGCATAATAACATCAATAGTTTTAAGCATGCTCAAGAAACATAACCAAAGACAGACCAAACGACAAGTAATAAAATAGATTTACAAAGATAGAAATCACATAAGAATCTTTCTAGATCACAACAGTATAAACTCATAAATAGTATCAACTCTTTGTATGAAAATATTCTTAAAATATGACAATTTTGTAAAATAATATTATATCACTAATAAAAGCATAATTATTAAGAAAACAAAGCACTTTTTCTGTTCTGTTAGTATGTTGTGACCTTGGGTCCATACTCCCAGAGGGTTAAAGAATAAGAAAGCTATCAGGGGAGGGGATGGGATATGGAATTCTGGTGGTGGGAATTGTGTGGAGTTGTACCCCTCTTATCCTATGGTTTTTTCAGTGTCTTTTTTGTAAATAAATAAAAAAGCACTATTATTTAATAAACTATACATCTTAAGGAGAATTAATTTTTCTTTTGCAAATCTATATTATAAAGTAAACTTGGTTAAACATGAACCTAAAGGCTGGAATATTGAAGATGAAGATATGGAGTCTCTGTTTTGGAAATAGCTACTAGGTCTATTTTAGGTATATTCCAAGGGGCCCATTGACTTTATTAGTTTTTGCCTGAGCCTGACATCTGATATGCAGGTGGACCTAGGTTATTGTCTGTGGAGATGATGTCATGGCTGGAAAAAGGGCTAGAAAGCTGGATCAGGGAAGAGAGTAGCTCCCAAATATGGGAAAAGTGTGTAAATATTGTTGACTGTAAACCCCATTGATTTTATCTGATCTGGGGATCATATTCAGCATAGGAACCTATGTAACCTCTACATCTCTGTAGGTCCTAACTTGCATTCTGCGGTCATAAGTAGGAACATTCTGAGTTGCACAAATTTCACAACCCATCTTCTTCAGGTGGTAGATAGAGTACATTATCCAACCCCCCATCGGAGGATGGAACATTTTCTACCATTGTTGATCCATATTGAGGGCAAAGTCTTATGGGGGATCCCCAAAGGGGTACATTATATCGTTCCTGATGGAGATGACCAGTGATAATGGAGAGAGGGATCTATTTGAGGTCTAGGCTCATTGTGTTTGTGTGGGAATCCCAGGACTCCCCGACTAGGGCCCCAACTGGTGGGGTGGCCTGATAGTGACTAAATAGTCATCAATTTGTATGGCTTTATATGTTAACTCTTTTTCAGCCACAGGTTCCAGATACTAGCATGATGTCAACCAGACTTCTCTGGACAGACGACTCCACCAATATGTCTTGGAGCTCTGTTTCCTCAGAGCTCTGCCCCACTAGGGAAAGAGAGAGACAGGTCTGGAGTATAGATCAACCTTTCAATGCTCATGTTCAGCAGGGAAGCAATTACAGAAGCCAGACCTTCAGCCTTCTGCATCCCAAAATGACCTTGGGTCCATACTCCCAGAGGGTTAAAGAATAGGAAAGCTATCAGGGGAGGGGATGGGATATGGAGCTCTGTTGATGGGAATGGTACCCCTCTTACCCTATGGTCTCATCAGTGTTTCCATTTTATGAATAAATAAATTTAAAAAAATTAAGTAAACTGGATATCCTTGACTGTTCTAAATGGCACATCTCTGTGCTATATTTCCATTATAGGTAACACTTTCATGTTTATATTTTGTAGTACTTAGCCTATATAAATACTAACACTTTACATGTTAAATATTTAAGGCAAAATAAACATAACTAAGTAATAAAAAAAAGCTTACATAGCATTTGGATTCATTATACAGAGAGCTCCAGAACACTGACATTTCATTGGCTCATCATATGCTATTCCAAGACTGAGTCCCATAATTTGTGTGACAATAACTGAAAATGCCTCCAAAGTCATCTCCTTTGTGTACTAGTTAACAACAACAACAAAAACAACAAATTTAAGTGTAAGAAATTCAAAGTTGTCAAAAAATGATGTTTTTATAATTATGAACTCCTTGTGGTTTTATTTTTTTGTTTTGTTTTACTTAAAAATAGGGAAATATAGTTCATTAGAAAGGTGAAAATCTGGATATCTTTAAAAAAAGCTCTTTGGAGATTTAAGTGTATTAAGTCTATGACAAGATTTTCTACAACTTAACTGGCTAAAAATTATGTAGCTGTCATAATTTCATAAAGGTTTCTGAAGAATTTGACTTTGTGGCTATATTAATCATTATCAAACATTTCATTTTTTATAAGAGCTCTCAAATTTATTTAGGATATTACACATGATACTCTACTTCCTAGCTCACAAAGTGACCACATAACCAGATTACTTAATTTTAGATATCTGTTCCTTGCCAGGATTCTCATACACTAAACCATATTTTAAATAAACACAGAAAATGGACTCTGATGATAATGTTTTTGGGTCAGGTTGCCTACACATTTATGAAGTACACAGATAAGTTCTATGCAAGAAGTAGGACAATTATATGTGATGATATTATAAATTCTCAAATTTTTACCACATTTGACATAGGTATAGTTGGAGATAAGTTGTCAGGAAGGTCTAGGTACTTTATTGCTGACAACAAATTATAATAATAACTTTGGGGGCCAAATGCACACTATAAAAGAAAAAGTGGTACCAGGGAGAATAAAAGCAACCAGTAGCACAGCTATATACAAGATGCTGGGTATTATACCCCAAACCCTATCAAAGGAACTTTCCAAAGTTAACCCTATCACCAAATAATGCGACGATAACAATAACTATCCATTGTCTTCTTGAACCCTAAGACAACAGGAACCTCACATTTCCACTATAGAGCCTATATTTCCCCCAGTCTTGGAACCTTAGGGTGGGGCCCACTTTTCTGCATGCTGCTCTCAATTCAAATCAAATAATATTGCATCCGCGATTCGCAACCTAATCAAGGCAGCGAGTGCCACCTCAGCATGCTTCACTTCAGACTGTGACCAGAGACAGAGACTTCAGGTGTGGAATGACAACCCTTCAGCTTCATCACTCAGGTGAGACCTTTCCTTTCATATTATTCTCTAATTCCATTCCAGGTGTTCCACTCCCCAATAAAGTCCCCAAACAGATATAGTCCAGGTCCCCTGAGATAGAGCATAGGTTCACCCGTGCCCATAAACTAGGGGAAAAATATATACCTGAAAGCAGAAGTACACAAGAGCATGCAGGGAATACCCCCAACACTTCATCTGCACTATTCCAGTCTTTAGGTCTATGATTGTTCAACAATTTGTTTGGCTTTGTATGTTAACTCTATTTTCAGCCACCAGGTTCCAGATGCCAGCAAGATGATGACCAGACTTCCCTGGACAGATGACCCCATCAATGTGTACTGGAGCTCCATTTCCTCAGAGCCCCACCCTACTAGGGAAAGAGAAAGGCAGGCTGGGAGTATGGATCGACCAGTCAATGCCCATGTTCAGTGGGGAAGCAATTACAGAAGCCACCCTCTGCAACCCACAACGATCCTGGATCCATACTCCCAGAGAGGTAGAGAATGGGAAGGCTATCAGGGGAGGGGATGGGATATGGAGATCGGGTTATGGGAATTGTGCAGAATTGTACCCCTCTTATTCTATGGTTTTGTTAATGTCTCCTTTCTTAAATAAAAAAATAAAATAAAAAAACAAAAGAGGTAGCTGGGTGATGACACACCTGGTTAAGTGTGCATAAGACCTAGGTTCAAGCCTGCAAGTATCCACCTGCAAGGGGACTTCGACATGCTGGGTGTTAACAGTGAGGGAGACTTTGCAAGCATGAGCGCATAGGGTAAGTGAGCTAGCTCTATTTTCCTCTCAGTTTGGCTATAAAACTAAATTTTTTTTCTTAAAAATTAACTAAGTTTTCATGTATCAAGATGGATAAACATCTCAAAACTGTAAGTGGTAACTAAAAATTTCAAGTTGCAGAATGATACAATATGTTCTATATTTTTTATGTTTATGGCATAAAACAATCATTGCTTAGAGATATATTCAATTTAGTAACAACTTAAAAGGTTTTTTAAACTATGTTGCTAAGAGAATATATATAGATATATAAATCTTTGTAAAAATTTTAAATTAATGCTTCCCAATTATTCTTTTTAAAAATATTTTACTATTGGAGCCAGATGGTGGTGCACCTAGTTGAGCGCACATGTTATAATGCATAAAGATTCAGGTTCAAGCCCCCTGTTCCCACCTGCGGGGGGAAGCTTCATGAGTGGTGAAGCAGGGCTGCAGGTGTCTCTCTGTCTCTCTCCCTCTCAGTATCTGGCTGTCTCTATCCAATAAATAAATAAAGATAATAATAAATAAATACTATTTTATTATTCATGAGAGGGATATAAGGAGAGAGATGAAAGAGAGATAAGGAGAGAGACAGACAGACAGAGAGACAGAGAAAGGAAAAGAACCAGACATCACTTTGGCACATGTGCTGCCAGGAACTGAACTGAGGACCTCATGGTTGAGTGTCCAATGCTTTACCTACTGTGCCACCTCCCAGACCACCCCAGTTATTCTTTAATTTGTTTTACTTATTTATTGTTATCTGATTTGATAGAATAGAGAGAAACTGAGAGGGAAGGGGTATACTAGGGGAGAGAAAGAGATACCTGCAGCACAGCTTCACCATTTGTTTCCCTACAGAGGGAAACAAGGGACTTGAACCCAGAACCTTGTGCATTGTAATGGGTGCACTCAACCGAGTATACCAGAACTTGGCCCCTAATTATTCATTCCTATACTGTCTCAGCCATTCCTTCTTATTGTTATTACTCTAAATGTTCTCAACAATCCGTTATCAACAACTGCAACTCCATATCATCATTTCTATTATGCTTTAATTCATGATCATTCCTCAACCTCCTAAAATACGACAATTTGCATTCCTATCAGTGCATCTAAACAAGGGATTCTAACACATTTCACTATTTATAATATCCTTATGGGCCTTTTATCCTTCCTTAACTGTTTCAAATTCTTTTATATACTCAATTTCCTTATCATACTTTCACTTCATATTGACTTTAGAAAAACACAACACACTGATCCTCAACATTCTGAGTTACTATACTTCACCTTTCACTAAAGTGCTATTCTCCCTGCACTGTAGGACACTGTAACGTCCTTGGCTTCTAGCTCCATCCAACTTCAGTAGCCTCAGATTTGTGGTGAAATGCCAAGTGTTTAGTTATCCTGTCTTTTCACTGGCTTTGTTTCTTAAATTCCACACAATAGACTTATAACTGCAGGAGAAATAGACAATGCCAATGTAGACATAAAAGTTGCTTTCAGGGCAGTAGTGCAGTGGGTTAAGCACATGTGGCGCAAAGCACAAGGACCAGTGTAAGGATCCCGGTTCAAACCCCTGGCTCCCCACCTGCTGGGGAGTCACTTCACAGGCAGTGAAGCAGGTCTGCAGGTGTCTTTCTCTCCCCTTCTCTGTCTTACCCTCCTCTCTCCATTTCTCTCTGTCCTATCTAACAACAACAACATCAACAACAACAATAATAACTACAACAACAATGAAAAACAACAAGGGCAATAAAAAGGGAAAATAAATAAATATTAAAAAAGCTGCTTTCAATACTTACCACTTGTTTGCTTTTAATGCTGTCTTTGGGAGTTTTGAAATATAAATAACTTTTAATCCTACTTTTCAGCTGATCATTGATTTTGATTTTGAAGCTAGTTTATTTGTAAGATCATTATTGCAATTTTATGCCCATGAGTAAAAATCTATCTGGGTTATAGAAAAATCATTACATAGGGGCTCGGGCGGTAGCACACCTGGTTGAGCACACATGTTACAATGTCTAAGAATCTGGGTTCAAGCCCTCAGTCCCCACCTGCAGGAGGAAAGCTTTGCAAGTAGTGAAGCAGTGCTTCAGGTGTCTCTGTCTCTTATTCTCTATCATCCCCTTCCCTCTCAATTTCTGGCTCTCTATCCAATAAGTAAAGATAATAAAAATTTAAAATAATCATTACATATAGTATTTTTATTATGCACGATTCTATAATTAAGGAACTAAGTGTTTATTATGTTTTGTTGTAATTACTTGAATGTTAAAATAATTGCAACAAGATAATTGTTCTACAAACTGCTCTTCCACACACTTCAAAAATTTTAGAGTAATGAAAAACAAATAAAGTCCCTAAGTACACTTTATAAGATAGATTCTATAATAGTGGACAATTTTTACACATAAATTTTCTAAATAATAAGATAAAATAGTTACATACCAAAGCAATTCCTGCAGAATAGTGAGTAACACACATCTTTCCAGGAAATGTTGCTCCCACATTATTTGGATGATCTCTATAGCTAAACAAATAAATATATATTTTCAGTTAATTTTAATATACAACTTAAATGTATGAACCTCTACTAATAACATGTCTGTTGTTCACAAAACCTTACTCTGAAGCATATTGAAGATGCATCTTTTCTTTTTTTTTTTTAAAGATTTTATTTACTTAATGAGAAACACAGGAGGAGAGAGAAAAAGCCAGACATCCATCACTCTGGTACATGTGCTGCCAGGGATTGAACTCAGGACCTCATGCTTGAGAGTCCGCTGCTTTACAGGATGTATCTTTTCATGTCTTCATAACTATTAAAATGTGGAAGATATTCTTTTTAACATTTAAACAACTATCCTTTTCATTTTATCTTTTTTATAGATGTTATGTATACTAGTTCTGTATTTTAAAATGACTGTAAAGGTATTAAACTGGAATCATATTTCAAAGACAATATAATACAGTCCAAGAAAGCATTCCATCTGCTTACAAAATCAGAGCATAAAAAGATCCAAGGAGACTTCCTAGGTTAACAAATAGTTAAAAACAAAAAGGTAATAACAACAGAGAATGGTTGAGGGTGATAAGAAGAAGAAAGCTATCTTAAGCAAGCAGGGTAAGTACTCAACATAATTTGATTTTGTTAAATTGATAGCACTCAGGTGAATAGAAAATAGGCAATATTATACAGAAATGGATACAATGAAGAAAAATTCTGCCTTCAAATTCTTATATTAATAATTGATTCAAATGGAAGATAAATAATATAATATAATGAGGTTAAGCACTCTAAATTTTTAAAATATATGTAGTGGATCCAAGTTTGCGATAGCTTTACTCTTTTCATAACCTAGGGGTTACTCAAGTCTTTGTTAAGCATTTTGATCTACAGAATTTTACTAAGTAACAATGAAGCGTCACTACAGATTATTGGATTAAGATTTTTCATTCTTATGAGGAGAAGGTTCACCAGTTTTTCATAAGAATGACTTTATTATCCTGCAACTTAACCATATTATCTTCAATTTGAGAATGTTGGATAATTCTTATTAAAGATGAGTGAAGGAAAGTACTGTGCATATACACAGTGTTTTTGAGGAAGAGCAGCAAAACCTCTCTAAGTAGGAAACCTTACCATGTAAATAACATTTGTAACAAACAATATGAATACATGATAGCAGTATAACAGGAAGTAAAAATATAAATTCATAAAAATTATATATAGATTATGGGATAAGAGGGGTACAATTCCTACCACTAAAGTTCTGTATCCCATCCCCTCCATTGGAAGCTTCCCTATTCTTTATCTTTCTGGGAGTATGGACCAAAGATGTTTATGGGGTGTAGAAGGTAGAAGGTTTGGCTTCTGTTATTGCTTCTCTGCTGGACATAGGCGTTGACAGGTTGATCCACACAGGTTGAACCAGCCTGTTTCTGTCTTTCCCAACTGATGTAGGACTCTGGGAAGGTGGGGTTCCAGGAAGCACTGGTGAGGTTGTCTGCCTAGGGAGGTCAGGTTGGTTTCATGGTAGCATCACAACTTGGTGGCTTAACAGCATTAAGACATAAAGCAGAACAAATTGCTTAATAATCAGGAACCTAAAGGTAAGGGTATAGCAGATGAAATTTGGGTCTTTATCTTGGAAGAAGATAGGAAGTCTATCATAGGCATACTCAAAGGGGAAAATGACTTTACTAATTTTGCCTGAGCCAGACAGCTAACATGCAGATGGGCTGAAAGTACTGTCTGGGTAGATGGTGTCAGAGTTGAGAATAGGATTAGAAAACTGAGTCAGCAAAGAGTAGCCCCCAAATATGGGAAAAGTATATAAATATGTTAACTGTAAACCCCATCGATCATACCTAGGGCCCATATCTATTCATAGTTAAGTACTGTGTAAGTTCTGTATCCCAGCTGGTCTGAGCTTGCATGCCATGATCATAGCTAGGAACATTTTAGGGTGCACTCATTTCAGGACGAGGCTATCTTGAGTGGCAGAGTATGTTGACCCTGTCCTCCCTTTGCAGAGTGCGGCAATTTCTATTGTTTTTGTTCTACATTGAGGGCAAGGTCCTGTAGAGACCCACAAGAGTGTTTATGATGTTTTTCCTATTTGATTATATTTTTAGTGGTATTTTAAACTTTTTAAAAAAAATGCCACAATTATTCTTTTAAAAAAGAATAAATTGCCTTGGGAATGGTGGATTTATAGTGCAAGCACCAAGTCCCAGTGGTGGAAATAAATAAATAAATACATAAATAAATAAATGTTATCATATCGGTACTTAAAAAAAATCCTGCCAAAAAAAAATCCTGCATACAAAATTTGAGTGATCCACTGGTCTGTGTGCCTATTTTTGTTCCAGCACCATACTTTTTTGATGATGATGGCTTTATAATATAATTTAAGGTCTGGGAGTGTGATGCCTCCATTTCTGTTTCTTTTCCTCAAGATGGTTTTTGGCAATTCTAGGTGTTTTCAGGTTCCAGATAAATGATTGTAGTGTTTGTTCTATTCTCTTAAAGAAGCTTGGTGGAACTTTGATGGGTATTGCATTAAATTTGTATATGGCTCTGGGGAGAATATTCATTTTGATGATATTTATTCTCCCAATCCATGAGCATGGGATATCTTTCCATTTCTTGGTATCAGTTTCTATTTCCTTGCGTAGCGACTCATAGTTTTCAGCATACAAGTCTTTCACTTCTTTGGTCAACTTTATTCCTAGGTATTTGATTGATTTTGCTGAAACAGTAAATGGGAGTGATTTCTGGATGTCTTCTTCTTCAGATTTAGTGTTTGCATAAAGAAATGCCACTGATTTTTGTACATTGATTTTGTAGCCTGATACCTTGCTATATTGCCTAATAACTTCCAGTAGTTTTCTGCTGGATTCTTTAGGTTTTTCTATGTACATTATCATTATCTCAAACTATATTATAATGCCATCATCATCAAAACAGCCTGCTACTGGAACAAAAATAGACACACAGACCAGTGGAACAGAATTGAAAGCTCAGAACTAAACCCCCACACCTATGGACATCTAATCTTTGATAAGGGGGCCCAAAGTATTAAATGGAAGAAGGAGGCTCTCTTCAATAAATGGTGCTGGGAAAACTGGGTTGTAACATGCAGAAGAATGAAATTGAACCACTTTATCTCACCAGAAACAAAAATCAACTCCAAATGGATCAAATACCTAGATGTCAGACCAGAAACAATCAAATACTTAGAGGAAAACATTGGTGAAACACTTTCCCAACTACACCTCAAGGACATCTTTGATGAATCAAACCCAATTGCAAGGAAGACTAAAGCAGAAACAAACCAATGGGACTACATCAAATTGAAAAGCTTCTGCACATCCAAAGAAACTATCACACAAACAAAGATACCCCTCACAGAATGGGAGAATATCTTCACATGCCATACATCAGACAAGAAACTAATCACCAAAATATATAAGGAGCTCAGCAAACTTAGCACCAAAAAAGCAAATGACCCCATCCAAAAATGGGCAGAGGATATGAACAAAACATTCACTACAGAGGAGATCCAAAAGGCTAACAAACATATGAAAAACTGCTCTAGGTCACTGATTGTCAGAGAAATGCAAATTAAGACAACACTAAGATACCACCTCACTCCTGTAAGAATGGCATACATCAAAAAGGACAGCAGCAACAAATGCTGGAGAGGTTGTGGGGACAGAGGAACCCTTTTACATTGCTGGTGGGAATGTAAATTGGTACAGCCTCTGTGGAGAGCAGTCTGGAAAGCTCTCAGAAGGCTAGACATGGACCTTCCATATGATCCAGTAATTTATCTCCTGGGGTTATACCCCAAGGACTCCATAACACCCAACCAAAAAGAGGTGTGTACTCCTATCTTCATAGCAGCACAATTCATAATAGCTAAAACCTGGAAGCAACCCAGGTGCCCAACACCAGATGAGTGGCTGAGAAAGCTGTGGTATATATACACAATGGAATACTATGCAGCTATCAAGAACAATGAACCCACCTTCTCTGACCCATCTTGGATGGAGCTAGAAGGAATTATGTTAAGTGAGCTAAGTCAGAAAGATAAAGATGAGTATGGGATGATCCCACTCATCAACAGAAGTTGAGTAAGAAGATCTGAAAGGGAAACTAAAAGCAGGACCTAACCAAATTGTAAGTAGGGCACCAAAATAAAAACCCTGTGGTCAGGGGTAGACATGCAGCTTCCTGGGACAGTGGGGGGTGGGAGTCGGTGGGAGGGATGGGTACCTCCCTAACACTTCCTCTCCACTATTCCAAGCTTTGGGTCCATGATTGCTCAACAATTTGTTTGGCTTCGTATGTTAACTCTCTTTTCAGTCACCAGGTTCCAGATGCCATCAGGATGCTGGCCAGGCTTCCCTGGATTGAAGACCCCACCAATGTGTCCTGGAGCTCAGCTTCCCCAGAGACCCACCCTACTAGGGAAAGAGAGAGGCAGACTGGGAGTATGGACCGACCAGTCAACGCCCATGTTCAGCGGGGAAGCAATTACAGAAGCCAGACCTTCTACCCTCTGCAACCCACAATGACCCTGGGTCCATGCTCCCAGAGGGATAGAGAATGGGAAAGCTATCAGGAGAGGGGGTGGGATATGGAGATTGGGTGGTGGGAATTGTGTGGAGTTGTACCCCTCCTACCTATGGTTTTGTTAATTAATCCTTTCTTAAATTAAAAAAAAAAATTTGAGTGATAGTAGGATTTCTCTGTCTTAATTAAAAAGGAATTCAGAAGCTAAAAAAATTACCTAAACTGTGATTCTGCAGAATAAACAACATATTATACAGCATAAAATTACAGAAAAGGTATAGTATGTAAAATAGTTTTATATAATAATCAAAATGTTAATCTAAACATTTGTAAATATCTTACAACAAAATAGTAAAATGTCGTAAGAAGTGATTACAGAAGGACAGATCTAAATTATCGTACAATATGAAGATGTAGGAAAAGCAATTTTTAAAAATTGACATAAATGTAAAAAGAACAATAAAATAAAAGAAAATCAGAAATAAGAGTCATCACACACATAATAAAGGAAATTTTTGCATGCCAACATACAAATATGTACATGAAACTTTACTGAAAGGCTTTTGCAGATTATAATTAGTTATTAAATTTAATGTGAGTAAAAGTATATGTGATTACAATCTATTATTAGAAAGCTAACATTTGAATAAAATGTAAAAATTCAGTAGGGTATATTGTTAACCTGCTTCATCAAGCTTATGATCAAAATTCATAACAAAACCATAAATTTCACAATGTTGATACCCTATCTTTATATACTGGTTAAGACTAGGGTTTTAGAGAGAAAATCTAGGAGGGCCATTTGACACACAAGACCCCCAGGCCTATGAGTACTGAAATGGTTTCACCTCTTGAAATTTCAGTCTCTTTATCAGTAATAGGTTGATAAACAGTCATCAAGGAACAGATAATGATGACTAATCAGAAATGAATAACAATTCCCTAAAGTAAGCCACATCATAACCACAGATCTTTGTTTTCTTTCTAAATACTGAAACATTATTCTTACATGAATAGATAAGCAATATCATGGGGCCTTAGAGTAAGATAAGACTTTTTCCATTCTATAAATTTGTTCAGTAATTCATCTGCCTCACCATCTGTAGAAATCTTATTTTCATCTGACCACAACTCCAATGAGGATAGCACAATGGTAACTTTAAATTGGGCAAACATCTAAAAAAAAGAAAAAAAAACTTGAAAAATTAAATCTTTACGTTGCTTCACAATATATACAAGAAATAAAGCCAATGTTTGGACACATCCACACTCAATTTATAGGACTAATTTAATTGCTCATAAATGTCAAATCAAATTATTAGAGATCATTATTTCAAAACTATTACAATAATATTTCTTTTTAAAAGATTTTAATATTTATTCCTTTTTGTTGCCCTTGTCATTTTTAATTGTTGTAGTTATTATTGTTGTTGTTGTTGTTATTGATGTCATTCTTGTTGGGTAGGACAGAAAGAAATGGAGAGAGGAGGGGAAGACAGAGAAGGGGAGAGAAAGACAGACACCTGCAGACCTGCTTCACCACTGCAGGTGGGGAGCTGGGGGCTGGAACCGGATCCTTACTGGTCCTTGCACTTTGTGCCACCTGCACTTAACCTGCTGTACTACAGCCTGACTTCCAGTAATAATATTTCTAACTAGTATGAAAAGGCAGATACTTACTGAATTTACAAGGCTAATAACTTCGATGATTTTACTTGTTGCAACCATGCTATCAGAGCCCAAGTAATCATACTGAAAAACAGAATTGGTTTTACATTTAACTATATGTCTCAGAGATTTGATGTAGCTTTTTTTTTTTTTTTGGGTTGAACAGTTCAAAATAAGACTGTGAAAAAGTGGAAGAAACCAATCAAACATTCCTAATCCCACATTTTTAAAGACAGTATTTGTTAACATGTCACCATATTGCTTCTAGATGTTTTGGTTTTTTTTTTTTTAATTGTTGTATGTTAGATGTAACTAATGTAGGGTTGTATATGCAATATTTGAGAGTCTTATTACCATATTGTAAATATTTTCATATGGCTTTAGGTGGTTTTGGAAAGATAACAGAATAAGTATGGAAATGTGGCCACAGAAATAATCTATAGGTAATTTAGTTGTGTTCCTATACATTTTATTCATTTCAGTTTATCCCTAATAAGAAAATTCCAAAATTAAAACAAAAAAAGAGAAAACAAAGGATATAAACTGTCTAATATATGCCTAGGTGGGTACAAAGGTCACAAAGTCACTCTGGGAAGTTGTTTGCAATTTGTTTTGAAATAAATAATGAAATTGGCATATGATTCAGCAACTGCAGTTCCTGAGCTTTTAGCCCAGGAAATAAAATCCACTCACCCATAAAAACACAAAACAAAACAACAGGCAAAATATCTCACACGGATAGTGTGTTGCTTTGCCATACATGAGACTCAGGTTCCTGTATGGTCCTCATCACAGAGAAGAAAGCTTTGGTACTGCTTTGGTAATGTGGTCTCCTCTCTTTCCCTCCCTCTATCCTTCCCTCTCTCTCTGTGTCTATCTAAAAAAAGTAAAAAAAAAAAAAAAAAAAAAAAGCAAAAGCAGAGGCGCAGCGGTCTAAGAGCACAAGGACCAGAGTAAGAATCCCAGTTCGAGCCTCTGGCTCCCACCTGCAGGACGATCACTTCACAGGCTGTGAAGCAAGTCTGCAGGTGTCTATCTTTCTCTCCCCCTCTCTGTCTTCTCCTCCTCTCTAGATTTCTGTCCTATCGGACAGCAATGAATGACAACAATAATAATAACAGCAACGATGAACAACAAGGGCAACAAAAGGGACAAATAAGACTTCAGGAGCAGTGGATTCGTAGTGCAGGCACTGAGAGCCCCAGTGACAACCCTGGAGGCAAAAAAAAAAAAAAAAAAAAAAGCCAAAAACCACACGCACAGCAAAACAAACCCTATACATGAATCTTCACAATAGTCTTGTATAGCAACCCCAAATGGGAAACAACTCCTCTTTCCTTAAATGTATAAGAGTGTAAAAAAATTATGGTACACTGACACTGAGTAATTTTTGGAAATAAGAAATATGCTAAAAAGGGTCTCAAAAGACTACATGCCATGTGATAGTATTTATTTAATATAATTATAGAAACAGAGAATGGATTGCCAAGGTTTAAGACAGGCAGGTAAGAATGTAGGAATAAGACTGACTATAAAAGATAACAGACAATAGTCTTCTGATTATGGCAATGTTGAGTGTTTTGAGTGGTGTGATGTACTGGTTATAAAAAATTGCATATGTGATATTATTGCGTAAAAGCACACACACACTAAGCTTCTTGAAGTCTTCTGAAAATTATATTCTTTTCTTTATAAAATAGTTTTCAATTTATTTATTAATGAGAGGGGTAGGAGGAAAGAGAAAGAACCAGACTTCACTCTAGTATATGTGATACCAGAGATTCTAAGGATGTCATGCTTGAGTCAAATGCTTTATCCCTTGCACTACCTCCTGGACTACACGTACTTTTTACTAATGAATCTTTATTAAAAAAAAAAGTTGGGGGTGTATGGGTAGTGCACCTGGTTGAGCACACACATTACAGTGCTCAAAGACCCAGGTTCAAGTCCCTGGTTCCCACCTGCAGGGCAAAAGCTTTGCAAGTAGTAAAGCGGTACTGCAGGTGTCTCTCTATATCTTTCCCTTTCCATCTCACCTCTAGAGTTCTGGTTATCTCTATCCAATACATAAATAAAGATCTTTTTTAAAAAATTAAGAAAATGTTGTAGTCCTGCCAGTAGTTAAACTTCCTGTACATTATCACTTTTCCTGGGTTTTTAAAAATCAATTTAATGTTGGGTCTTCAATATCACAAGATTCTTGGTTATAGTTTCAAACCTTTCATATGTGTATATAATACTTACTATGCCCACCATCAAAGTTCCAGCTTGATTATACCAAAGAGACCCTTCAACTTATTCCTGCACTTGCCTTCCCTATTTCTTCCACCAGATATGAAGAAATCAAAGTTTAAAAGTCAATTTGGCATTACTGTTATTACAATTATTATTATAAGTTTGTTTTAGCTATCTATCCATATATTACATATGTGAGTGAAACCATCTAACTATACTTTCACTTATTTCACTTAGCACAGTCACTTCAAGTTCCATTCATTTTGTCCAAAAGTCACAATGTCATCTTTTAATTTTTTCCTACATTATTTAAACATAATTCTTCACCACTAGTGGTTCAGTGGTGGTTTACAAGACTATACAATTATAGGCTGTTGCCCATCAACAGATGGCTGGCTAAAGAAGTTATGGCGTATAGATCCCATGGATACTAGCCTGAAATGAAAGCAATAGATATATTGTGTCTTTTATGACAAAACGCATAGAACTGGAGGTGATTATGCTTAGTGAAATAAGTAAACAGATAAAAGACAACTACCAGGTAGTTTCACTTATATATGGAATCTAGAGGTCAGATACACATGAACTTGAATTAAGTAATAAAAAGAACAGAACCAAGCAAACTGTTTCTATGACTTCTGAGAACTACGGTAGTTATCTTTGGGAGGTGGGAGGATGGGGATACAGAACTTTGGTGGTGGGTATGGTGTGAAACTATGCATTGGAATCTTACAATCTTGTAACATACTATTAACAGCAAATAAAGATTATAGACTGTAGTTCAACACTGCAACTACCACCAAATTCTTATGCCCCACCCCTCCAATAATAACCACTATAGTACTTACAGAGTCACAGAGACAGGTTGGGTACTTCCTTTTTTACTTACACATTGTATATGTGTCTTAATTTCACTGCGCTAATCATGCAGGCATCAAAAAATAAGTTAAAAATACCATCAAAAATATAATGAACCCAAACACCAACTTCCAACCATTTTATTTATCAGGGACTTGAACTCTAATCCATATTCCTCTGATCCCAAACACCCAAAGACTGGAACCTGAGATCTAGGGACAACTTTTATACCACAGAGCTAATGAATGTATTCAAACTCAGTTCTGATTTATGGTGGTGCTAGGAATGGAACCTGGGGCCTCAGGTGTCTTAGGCATGCAAGTTTACTAAGCAAATATTATGCTACTTATCCTACCTCTGTCCTCTTTTTATGGGAATGGAAACAAAGTATCTTCCCAACAGAAACCATACACTGATCTGTACATTACACCACACCTTGAAAATAATAGTAATAAGACCTGTATTTACTGGCATGCTCGTCTGGATAATAATAAAATCTTCATTTAAAATATCTGCTGGCATGCTCTTATAGTACTCTAGTTTGTAATTATGTTTCCATATCCTTCTTATTCTGTAAGAAACATTCAAACTATGTGTATAGAGTTGCCATATGCTTCTGTGAATCATGGAAATAATTCTGTTA
Source organism: Erinaceus europaeus (assembly GCF_950295315.1). NCBI lineage: Eukaryota > Metazoa > Chordata > Mammalia > Eulipotyphla > Erinaceidae > Erinaceus > Erinaceus europaeus. Next base: position 64,790,055 of record NC_080163.1, on the reverse strand, counting down.
GGGTAGAACTGTGTAGTTATTATCAGTGATGCTATTGAGGACAATATGAGTATTGTTCTTGCGTATATGCCCCAAAACTACAATAACACAAATGTCATGGTTGGTTCTATAAGAACACAGGAAAGGGCGGTTTAGTCAGCACTATATGGTTGGCAAATATGACAATTTGGAAAAGAAGCTTTTAAAATGACTTAAATTTGTAGCATAATCTTTAAACAAACTCATTTTCAAAACCTAAAATAGTCTCTGGAAAGTTAGTCATCTTTATTTGAAATATCTTAATTGCCTCTTGAATGTTCCCCTTTGGCCTATTCCTTATACTAGAAAGTATTTTCAAATCTTTTTGCAAATTCTTCATCTCTGACCATCAACTTTGGCTTCCTGACAAGAACTGTAATTCTGAAGTACAATTGGTCATATTATGATTCATAGTCCCTATAGTATTTTTTTTCTAGTATGACTCTACGGAATGAAACTAATTCTCATGCTTGTAGGATACTACCAGTGAGCAATCTCTCTGAGTAAATTTTTCTTTCATTTTTTATTTCAGAGAAAGGGGGAGAAAGAGTAAGGAGATAGTAGATGGTAGGTAGATAGATATATAGATACAGATGATAGATAGACGATAGACAGGTATAGATATATAGAGAGATAGATATGGATAGATAGATAGATAGATAGATAGATAGATAGATAGATAGACAGACATAGAGAAAAGACACCACAGCATCATTCCACCATCCAAGGCACGCTCCCAAGGTGCTATTCAGGGTGTTCACATGGTATCAGGGATGAAACTTCATGTATAGCAAGATGTGTGCTCAATTGGGTGAACTATCTCTTGTCCTCTCTGCTGGATGGAATCTGTAGATGCAACCATGACATGATTATAACAAGCAGACTAGCAGAAAACCTGGGCAGTAATAAGCTTTTATAACTTTGAAATATGGGGTTATAAAATCACATTTGGTTAAGAGCAGACCAAGGTATTAAAGTATACAAGTGTTCAAGCTGTCTGTGGGAATATGATACAGAGGTACATTTACACCAGGTAAACAAGAGTCAGGACCATTAATAAATCACTAGAAAAAAATATGACATGTTAGTACAAGCAGTTATCACTAATACTCCTACTATCATCACTTTTTATATTAATATTTCAGAAGAAAAACAATTCCTTGCCAACATATTTCAGATGATCTAATGTAACAATTAAAAAACGTAAAGCTTGCATGTAAAACAAATATCAAAAGTTTAAAAAGTACTGTGGATTAAGAGATCCTAAAATGTTAAAAAGAGTCATCTTGCTTTGCAGTGCTATTATATAGATTTAGCAAATAAAAATCAAATGTAAACTTTCTATTCTCTTCTTTGTGTGTGAATTCACCAGACTCTTCAAGTCTTTTTCTAGGATGAAATAAGCATATATTAACAAGTATTTAAAGATAAAGAAAAGTAATACACATACCAAAACTTTATCCACCACAATGTGCATTTCTAGATAAAGAGGCCTTAGATCTGTGCCAGCTTCCTGAGACTAGAAAAAGGACATTTAAAAATATGAAACTTTCATAAATTTCTTAACTGGACTTTTAAAATCTTTTTTCCACATTTATTGAAGAGTAATTGACAAAATTTCTATATATTCAGGATGTGTTATTTTGATATGCATTTTAAATTAATTTTAGCAAGCAAGCATATTATTAATATAACCTTAATTTCATACAATTACCATTTTCATTCACTGTTGTGTGTATTGTGAGAATGTATATGATCAAAGCCTCTTAGCAAATTTGCATTTACAACATGTACACTTAACTGTAATCATACTGCTATTTACTTAATATTAGGAAATTATTCGGGGGCTGGACGGTGGCACAGTGGGTTAAGTGCACATGATGCAAAGCACAAGGACCAGCATAATAATCCCCGTTTGAGCCAGCGGCTCTCCACCTGCAGGCAGTGAAGCAGTTCTGCAAGTGTCTTTCTCTCACCCTTCTTTCTTCCCCTCCTCTCTCAATTTCTCTCTGTCCTATCCAACAACATTGAGCAACAACAACAACAATAATAACAACAACGATAAACAAACTACAAGGGCAACAAAAGGGAAAAAATAGCCTCTAGGAGCAGCGGACTCATAAGGCAGGCATAGAGTCCCTGCGATAACCCTGGAGGCAAAAAAAAAAAATCATCTCAAATAACTGAAACTTTGATAAGTATTTCTCCATATCTACTTCATTTTATTTATTTATTCCCTTTTGTTACCCTTGTTTCATGTTGTAGTTATTGATGTAGTCGTTGTTGGAAAGGACTGAGAGAAACGGAGAGGAAGGGAAGACAGAGAGGGGGAAAGAAAGACAGACACCTGCAGACCTGCTTCACCGCCTATGAAGGGACTCCCCTGCCGGTAGGGAGCCGGGGACTCCAACCGGGATTCTTACGCCAGTCCTTGCGCTTTGCGCCACGTGTGATTTGCGCCACGTGTGCTTAACCAGCTGTGCTACTGTTCGATTCCCTCCATATCTCCTCCTATGTGCCCCTTGGAATCTACTATTTTGTTCTCTGAATCTAAAAGTTTTACTTTTTCTGATTCTTCACGTAAGAGAATGGAACAGTCCTCTAAATTTACCAGTGTTGTCACAAATGGCAGTATTTCTCTCATTTAAAGACAAAATAATAAGTGCTGGGTAGTGCTGTCTGGTAGAGCATACATTACCATACATGAGGACCAGAGTTCAAGCCTCATGTCCCCACCTCTGGGGGAAGACTCAGGGGGGGCGGGGTAGAGGAGAGCTGTAGGTTTCTCCTTCTCTCCCTCTCTTTCTCCTGCTTTATTTCTATCTTTATAAAAAATTAAATTTCTATCTTTATAAAAATTCTATCTTTATAAATAATAGAAAGAAAAAGTGATAAAAGTGGCTGCTGAGAATTGTAAAGTTGTGCAGGCACTAAACCTCAGCAGTAAATAACCCTGTTGGCAAAATAAATAAACTCCAAAATGTGTGTGTGTATGTGTGTGTGTGTGTGTGTGTGTGTGTGTGTGATTTTCAATGGGGGAGAGGAGAGAGGAGAAGGGTAGCAATACAAATAATTTATTATTTAAATGGTTATTTTTGAGCTAGAAAAATCCTCTTCATGCTTTCCTTCCATGTCATGATCTTATCTGACACAACCACATAGGTATATCAAAAGGACACTCTTTTTTTTTTTTTTAGTATGTCGTGGAAATATTGTAAGCAGACAGTAATTGCTCCAGGTTGGTCAAACAGATACACCAGAATACATTACTATTGTTCTTCATCCATTTAGGTGGGTTCTATATCTTGGCTACCTTGAATAATACTGCAAAGGAACACTGGAGAGGGGGATGTATCTTCTAGATATAATTTCATGTTTATGGATATATATATATATATATATGTATATATATATATATGACTATTGAATCATATGGAAGCTCATTTAAAAAATATGAGGACCCTTCATATTGTTGTCTATCATGCCTATATCAATTTGTATTTCCACTAACGAGATATGTGGCACTGAACACATAAGAATGAAGAATGAGGTAGAACTATAAATAACAAGGATAAGCATTGTAGGAATGCATATAGAAATAAAATATTTGCAAAAACCAGCAAAGTTTTATGTTTCTATAGTTGTTCCTGATTTAAATTATTTAAGAAAAGCTCTGTGAAATCATTATCTGACCACTAGACTAAAGGAAGAATGGATTTGGAAATAAATTCTAGTCTAATATAAAATAAATCTAGAAAATTTACTAAATAAACAACTACAAACACAAGTAACAATGACAAACTATAATGGGGGGGGTAGATCTGACTTCTGGAGTTACCACACATAATATTAAAAAAATGCCCATTTTTTAAAATCAAAAAGTTGTGAATCATACAAACAAATAAATTGTGATCCATTTATAAGGAAAAAGAAGTAGAAACTGTGACTACAGAAGTCAACACACTGGGCTCACATGACAAAAGATAGCAAATGAGTCAACAAAAATGATGGACTAAGAATTATATCTCACTAAGTAAAGATATAAAAGAATGATGAATTCACCTTTTTCACTTCATTTTGGATAGGCTTGAAGGAATCATGTTAAGTGAGATAAGCCAGAAAGAAATACGAATATAGGATAATCTCATTCATGGACAGAATTTGGGAAATAAGAACAGAAAGGGGAAACACAGAGTAGAACTTAAACTATTTTGGTATATTGCACCAAATTAAAGGACTTGGGTTGGGGAAGATGGAGGCATTTATGCCCTGGAGCATGATGGTAGAGGAGGACCTAGGCTGGGGGTGGTAGTGTTTCAGAGAAAATAGAGAAAATTTTACACGTGTATCAACAACTGTATTTACTGTAAACCATTAATCCCCCCAGTCAAACAAACAGAAAAATTGAAGCTGTTCTTATAGTAAAAGTATATGCTACAACTACTCAATATTTTTTTTTCAAAATATATCAAAAGCATTAGGCAGTTATTTCATCAGAATTGCACGTGAACTCCCCCCCCCCCCATTTTCCATCTTAAGCACCAGTTATTGGAGAGCTGAATGGTGCTTTGTTTAAAAATGAAGAAAAAATATAAAGGACTTTTAGAGGTGTGGCCATGGAGTAGTAACTAATGCATATCACTTCCCTGATTAACAAGTTAAAGCAATAAAGTAATAAAAGAGTAACATGAAAACTCACCAAATTACAACTGGGATTTCCTCAAAAACGTACTAAGGCTCAGGTAAGTACAGGTATATGTGGCCAGTGGATGGAAACAAAAAAACTGTGAAGAGACTTTCAGGACTTTACAAGCCTCTCTTAAGAGATAGCTGGAATCATCTTGATTGTTACGACACATTGTTGGAGGCAGGAAGGTGGGGAGTTTCTGAGTGATTAACCTGTTAACTCAAGGGCAATAGAATACTGTACTGTTCACCAGGTTTTAAGGGGGAAAACCTGGATGAGAACAAAATCTCTCTAGGCTGCTTGACCCTGGCACCCAGCTAGGGGAATAAGTCCTGCCTGGCTTTTTTGAGCACTTAGAAGAAAGCTGTCTTCTATTCTGTTACACACCAGAGGCTGGAAACAGAACAGTGAGGCCATTTATTAATATACATACTAAGCTGGCCAGGCAACATGTGATAGAATCTCCTTTCTCCCAGGGAAATCCAACACCATAGCCGCCACAGTGTTACTTACTGGCACAAAAACAGATGTCACACCAAATGTGGAAGCTAAGAAATACAATACAAACAGCGATATCAAAAATTACAAATGACCAGACACAGATCTGGAAAAAGCAACACAGAGCTCAGAAAACTCATTGTGGATACAATACAAGAAACAAAAATACAGACACAAATCTAAGAAATCATAGATCATCTCACTGCAGAAATACATAGGAAATAGCTTCAAATAGAGCTGCAAACTGTAAAGTTCTCTTTAAATGCAGTCCCAGCCCATGTATCAGGCCTAGCATATAGACTAATTCAGATGGCGGAGAGAAAAATTTGCTATAGAGGACACAACTACCACACTCAGTGAACCTAATACAGTTGGAGAAAAAAAGTTTAGGAAAAATGAAGCACTTCTCTGTGAAATAGCAGACTCCTTCAGATAGCTAAGTGTGAGAGTGATTGGGAGCCCTGAGGAAGTAGAGAGGGAGAAAAGAATGAAGACTATATTCTAAGAAATCACAGCAGAAAATTATCCACACCTGGGAATTTTCAAAACAAAAAATATTCAGGAAGCTGAAGAAGCACTCAATTCCTGCACATGAAATAGCACATACACATACCAAGACACACTATGGTAAAACTATCCAAAAGTAAGAATAGCAACAACAAAGAAAAATTATTGCAGGCTTCTAGGGAAAGGAATAAAATAAAAAATTCTTTTAAGGCTTTCAATGAAGAACACTGATTCTCCTCAAAATCTTCCAGAAAATTGAAAAGGGGGAATAACTTCTAAACACATTGTATGAGGCTGTTATCACTCTGGTCCCCAAAGCAAGAAACAACTCTACCAAAAATAAAAACTTGCTGCTCAACACTGATGCAAATATTCTCAACAAAATCTTGCCAAATTGAATCCAACAATATATCAAGAGAATAATTCACCAAGTAGGATTCAACTCTGAGAAACAAGAATAGTTCAACATTCACAAATCATCCAATGTAATCCACCATATAAACAAAAACTGATAAAAAAACATGTGATCATATAATTTGATACTGAAAAGGCATTTGGCAAGATTGAACAGCCACTTATGATAAAGACACTTCAGAAACTGATAAAGACCATTTATGACAAACCTCCATTAACATCATTCTCAATGGAGAAAAACTTAAAGCTGCCCCCTTAAAATCAGGAACAAGACAAAGATGTCCACTATTATTCACCATGCCACTGCAGACAAGAAAAAAATAAATCAAGGGTATACACATTGGAAAGGAAGAAATTAAACTATCACTACTTGTTGATGACATAACAATATACCTAGAGAACTGTAAAGATTCTACCAAAAATAACTGTAAGTAGTTAATAATTAAAAAGTAGCAGGGTATAAAATCAATAAACATAAATATGTAGCATTTCTGAATACAAATGTGGAGTCCAAGGAAAGGAAAATAAAAAAAGACCCAATCCCATTTACAATTGAACCCAAAAAGATAAAATACATTGGGGTGAATTTCATGAAAGAGATCTTGTGATCTGGGAGGTGGTGCAATGGAAAAGGCACTGAACTCTCAAGCATGAGGTTCCAAGTTCAACCCCTGGCAGCACATGTACTGGTGTGATGTCTGATTCTTTCTCTCTCTCGTTATTCCCATTAATAAATAAGTAAAAAATAAAAAACAGATGTAGGATCTTTACAGAAAAAACAATAGGGCATTGTTAAAAGAAACAGAGATCGACACACAGAAATATAATAACATCCTTGTTCCTGAATTGGAGGAATAAACATTATTAAAGTGGCCATCCTATCAAAAGAAATCTACAGTTTCAATGCAATCTCTATCAAGATCCCATGGCACTTTTTTCAAGGAAATTGAACAACTTGTTAAAAAAAAATAGTTGTTTAGAACAACAAAAAAACACTAATAGTCAAAAGAAAAAAAACAAAAAGAAGAAGGTATCATATCTCTAAACTTCAGTTTATACTACAAAGCAACAGTAATTAAAACCACATGGTACTAGAATAAAAATGGACACTCAGATCAACTGAACAGAATCAAGAGCCCAGAAATAAGCCCATATATAGAGAGATAAGGGCAAAGAAGGTCTCTTTAATAATTGGTGCTAGGAAATTTGGACACCCACATGCATTAACGTGAATCTAGACCATCATTTAATACCATACATCAAAATGTATCGAAGGCCTGGATATCAGACCAGAAACTCTAAAGTTTATAGAAGAAAACATTGGTGAAAAATTGCCAGATTCTTAAGTCAAAAGATTTATTTGGAGACTCAACCTCATGGGCATGGGAAATTAAAACAAGAGTAAATAAATGGGACTACATCAAACTAAAGAGCTTCTAAGCACTGAATGCACACTACACAAAGATAGCCAGGCATCTAGTAAATAGGAGATGACATTTTCACATCACACATCCAACAAGCAATTTGTATCAAACATCTATAAAGGATTGACACAACTCTACAAAATATAATAATAACCCAATAAAAGAGTGTGCCAAACAATGAAACAGTTTTCTAAAGAAGATATGCACATGGCCCACAGACATATGAAGCAGCACTTCACTTATTCATAATTACATAAATGAAAATTAAGTCTATACTGAGATACCATCTCACATCTGTGCTAATGGCCAGATTAACAAAACGGGAAATGATAGGTGCTGGAGAGATTGTGGAGCTAAAAGGATTCTGCTATGCTGATGTTGGGAATGCCAACTGAGGCAGCCCCTTTGGGAGACTGTATAGCCTGTCCTTAAACAAATAAAAATGGATTAATTATGATTCAGCAACCTTAAAATTTTCTAACTCACTAAAAGAAAAAAAGAAATAGAAAAAAAAGTTATGTAAAAGCAATAATCAATTTGAAAGTATTAATAAAGGAAACACAACTCACTTTTTTACTCAGTAAGATGACATAATTCACTGAGTTTTGTTTTATGCCTTGGTCATGACTAGTAAGAAGTGCAGAGTCATTGTTTTTATTCTTTAGTTTATAAAGAACATGCTGAAATTCAATTGTAGATTCCAGAGGTTCAATTCCATAAGAGACATTTTCAAATTGCAATATTCCTCTGTAAAATTAAGGATAAAACATAAGTGTAATGAATTATATACTGTAAAATTCAGACAAAACAAAAACATAAGATTTATAAGCTCAGTATTGTGACTAGTTATATTTTGGAGATGTCTTCAAAAAGGCAAAAGATCTTTTTAATACGCAAAAGTATTTTCCATTTTATTTTCGTAAGAGGTATAAATTATGTAATCACTGTGCACAATTCTACTTGGTGTACAAGTACACAGCATTGCAGTGATCAAATTCTTTTCTTGATCTCCAAATTAGTAATTTAATGTAATCAACCTCAAATAGAAATCTTTCTTTCTCTGTGGTTTGTATTAATTTTGAAAAATAGTTATGCTATGTAATGCCAGCATATGATGAGCAATTTTATTTCCTTGAAGCATAGCAGTAATTAATGAATGGTGCTTGTTAACTTTGCTTATGTACACTGTCTGGATAAAACTTAAAGGCAATATTATTTTAATTATTTATTTTATGTGAGAGAGTGAGTGAGTGAAAGACTAGAGTACTGCTCTGCCATATTTAGTGCCAGAACTCAATTTGCATATATATATTTGACTCCAGGGTTATCGCTGGGGCTCAGTGCCTGCACTACAAATCCATGGCTCCTGGAGGCCATTTTTCCAATTTTGTTGCTGTTGTTGTTGTTGGATAGGACAAAGAGAAACTGAGAGTAGAGGGGAAGACAGAACAGGAGATAGACAGACATCTACACACTTGCTCCACCACTTGCGAAGCAACACCCTGCAAGTGGGAAGACAAGGCTCAAAGGAAAAAGAAGTCTGCTACATTGCTGGTGTGAGTGCAGACTGTTGGAAGTGTACAGACTGTGTTCTGGGAGGTGGCACAGTGAATGGGGCATTGAACTCTCAAGTGCGAGGATCTGGGTTCAATCCCTGATGGTATATATAACAGAATGATGTCTCTCTTTCTCTCTCTCCCTCCCTTCCTCCCTCTCTCTCCTGCCTTTCTTATTAATAAATAAAATATTTTTTAAAAGACTGTATGGACTGTCCTAAACAAATAAAAATTGAAACACCTTATGATCCAACAATACCAACCTTGGGCATTTATATGCAACCCTATATTAATAACTGCATTATTCACCATAGCAGCCTAAATGCCCACCAACAGGTGACTGGTTAAAGTTATGGGATATATATTCCATGGAATACTACTCTGCAATCCAAAAGATGATATTATGTCCTTTAGGAGGTGATTATGCTTAGCGAAGTTAAGTAAAGAGATGAAAGACAACTACTAGATGTTTCACTCCTATGTAGAATCTATAGATTTGATTCCCTTGAACTTGCCAAATAAATAAATAAATCATCAAACAAGAAGCAAGATAACCGTTTTCAAGACTTGTGAGAAGTATGGTGGTTATCTTTGGGAGGTGGGAGGGTGGGGATACAGAACTTTGGTGATGCATGTGATGTAGAATTATACATTGTAATCTTACACTCTTGTAACATACTGTTAATAACCATTTAAAAAATTAAATATAAATAAAAAGTACTGAAAAGATTAAGCTATCGTAAATTTAACTTGTTCAACTCTAATGGTTAAACTGATTGTCTTTTTTTGCAGTTAAAAAAAGTAAAACCAAGTAAGAAGGCCAAAGAAACATAAATTTCTAAAGATGCTATAGAAATCAAAACAGTGCAATAGTACTAGAATTAAAATAGGCACAGATCAATAGGAAATATCTATTTATTTACTGGAGACAAAAATAGAGAGGGATAGGGGAGGTACAAAGGGATAAAGAAAGAGAGACACTTGTAGCATTAAGTTCTACCCTTGCATTTGGATGCCAGGGGTTTGAGTCTAGGTCCTTGTGTATGGTAAAATGTAAGCTCTGTCAATAGGACTTAATTGAGCGTCCTATAGTGAGAAACCTGAACAGAATTATTAAAAAAAAAAAAAGAAGTGTACTCTAAATAATGTGTTGTAGCTCTACACTTATATAAAATTCAATAAATCACTAAAGTTAAATACAATCATTGTGTTTCATATCAATGACAGAAAACACATAAAACCTCAGTCCAGAGCATGTGCTGAGTATGACAATAGAATTTGTATATCCTTCAACATATCCTTGGTAGTAGCACTGAGTCTGGAAAAAAAAAAAAGTAAAACAATGACTTTGAAACTGATAAAAATTTTCTAGTGACTTATTTTATAACTGATAGAAATTTCTATACATTTTTCATGGACTCTGCGCTCAGTGAACTGTCTCCTTGCATTTCCTATTTTCTCCCTTCATTAGTTGCCCTTTACAGATTAATTCTGGAGATCATTGTTTTATGCTTCTACTTCCAACTGTTACTCCATGTCTTAGATATAATTATTTTCTTTTTAAAAATATTGTATTTATTTTTTATTGGATAGAGACAGAGAAATTGAGAGGAGAGGGGGAGACAGAAAGGGAATGACAGAGAGATCTGCAGACTTGCTTTTCCCCTGCAGGTGAAGAGCAGGAGCTTGAACCTGGGTTCTTCTGCACTGTAATGTGTCTGCTTAACCAGGTGAGCCACCACCTGACCCCTATAATAATTTTCCAACATGTAAATCTAGGTCATAAGTTAAAAGACAAATATTTTGAATATGAATTTCTTTTATCTAATATTATGCTAAAAATAAACACCTACAACGAAGATCATGAATAGATTAAAGGGAGAGAAAAAGACAACTTGCTCAAATACACCGTCTCGAGAGTGTAGTCTGACCAGCCTGCATATTTTGGTCCCAGAAGAATATCTGTGGGAATGAACTAACGGTGGGTGGAGCAGAGGTCTAAATGCCAGTGAACTACTTGTGGCTACCTAAAGAAAAGATTAAACCTCCCAGAGGGTACAGTCTTCTGCTGAGCCTACCCTAGGCCCAGTATTGTGCCTAGACTGAGTCTTCAGAGAAAACAAAAACTTACAGAACCCTCAGATAATACAGAAGAGCTGTACGGGAAGCTGGAAAGGCGTGGGTTGCAATTCTGAGCACAAATACTCCACAAAGAGACAGACTTTATCTAGCCCAAATCTTTCTTTAAGTGGGAACACAGTGCAAATGGGTGTGTCCTTCCCTTGACTAAGCAAAATTTGTAAATGCATACTTCAAGACAAAAAAAAAATTCTTCTGGAGATAAAAGGGATATTTCATAATAGGCATTTTACTTTAAGATGATATAAATATTTAAATGTGAGTGCTTTTAATAGCATAAATACATAAAGCCAAAATTGCAAAAAAAATAAATGCAGGAAAATTTAATCATGGTAAAAAAAAAATCAAGCATTTCTGTCTGTGATAGATATAAAGTTTAGTGTCTATCCACAGTTCAGTTAACCTATAGATGTACAAAACAACACAGGGGACAAAAAAAAAAAAAAAGGACAATCATAATCCCAAGATTAAATGGAGCTATAATAAATTTTTTTGCATAATCTTTATTTATTTATTGGATAGAGACAGCCAGAAATCGAGAGGGAAGGGAATGATAAAGAAAGAGACAGAGAGACACTTGCAGCCCCGCTTCACCACTCAAAAAGCTTTCCCCCTGTTGGTGGGGACTGGGGGCTTGTATCTGGGTCCTTGAGCACTGTAACATGTGCGCTGAACCAGCTGTGTCACCACCCGCCCCAGCCCCACACCTACAAGTCTGCAGGTGTCTATCTTTCTCTCCTATCTCCTCCTCCTCTCTCTATCTTTTTCTGTCCTATACAACAACAGCAATGGTAATAACAACAAAGGAAACAAAATGGGGAAAAATGGCCTCCAGGAGCAGTGGATTCATAGTGCAGGCACCAAGCCCCATCAAAAACCCTGGAGGCAAGAAAAAAAAAAGAACCTAAAGGAAATGGGGGGCAAAAAATGTTATCATGGATGAGTACATATCTGAACCAGAAAAAAAAAAAACGAAGAGTGTGAAGTTCTTGATAAAAGAAACTTGAAGCCACCCAGATGCACAATTACAGATGAGTGATAAGAAAATTGTGGTATATACACACAATGGAATAATACCCAGCTGTTAAAAATAGTGTACTCATCTCCTTTGTTCCATTTTGGGTGGATCTTGAAGGAATTTTGTTACGTGAGAGAAGTCAAAAATAGAAAAATAAATACTGGGTGATTACACTTGTAGGTAGAACTTAAGAAACAAGAAAGGGAAAACACAAGATAAGACTTTGACTGGGTGCAGGGATTGCACCAGACAAAGGACTCTATGCACTAAGGGGGGAGGGAGAAGGTAGAGAGGACACTGGGGTGCTGCTGTTTGATGCTGGAAAAGGGCCTAAGTTGGGAGTGAATATTTTTCAGATACCTATCCTGGGGAGATGAGAAACTGTACCCAGGTGTGTCACTAACTGTATGCCAAACAATTACCCGCCCTATAAAATTATTTGGGGAAAAAACAATTCAAAGTATACCTGTACTTCTGAATCATAAGCTTTCATAGATCCTTGATTATACAAGTAAACCATAAAATTTTCACTTAAGAAATACCTGAGTAACAAAAAGAATGAGAGAATTTATTTTAAATCTATTATTTGGACTTTTACAAAGCAATAGCTAGCAAAATAACAACCCCAGGCAGTCTAAACTTTCTTTCTTTTCTTTTTTTTTTTTTTTTGTAATTAAGGTTTTTGTTGGAACATAATCACACTGATTGCCCACGTATAGCTTATTGTCATTTTCAGGATAGGACAGTATCATGAGTCATTTTGACAAGAGAGTGTGACCCTCAGAGTAACATACTTCTATCTGGGTGTTTAGAGAAGAAGTTTGCCAGCCCTGGATAAAGGACTACCTTGATAAAGGTAGCATTTTTCTTAAGACATGTATACATTTTTATGCAATATAATACGTATCTACTGAAAATAATATTCCCATCTAAAGGAGCTCCTTTAAGGAAGATAATAAGGGCAAGTGAAAATGATATACAGATTCAAAAGATATAGAGAGCATATAGGATAATCAGAGTTTCCTGTTCTTTTCTAAATGTCACTATCATGAATACAGAATGAACTTTATAATGAAGTGTTACGTAAAAGTCATATTAAGCAGTACTAAAACTACACAGGCATTGCAGCTACCAGTCTAAGTTAAACTTTCTCTATTAGTCATTATACTTATGCTATTTTACTTTTGATTTTCACCCCAAACTTAGACAAATTAGACCACCCAGTCTAGCTGCTGATGGAAATTTTGTCACTACTAATGATAACACACAGCTTATTCATGATCTACTAGCTGTGCAGTGCAAAAGGCAGTTTGAAGTCAAGTAAAACAACTCTGGCATGCTTCACACTATAGATAACACTTCCCATCTTTAAATCATCTACATTTCAAACTTCAATAACATCACTTCCCCCATGGCTTCCCTCATATTTTTATGCTTATTTTTATAATTTTCTTCATCTGGATCCTTGCTTTTCCCTTTGTTTCCACAGATGTTGAGTTCTTTTTTCTCTTAGACCACATAGCCCGACTTTACATTCAAAATTTGATTGAACTATCCTTTTCTAAGTCACAAATTAATTTCAAGCCATACTTTCTCAATAGAATTTCCACCAGAGAGTAATTTTCTCAAAAAAATGGTGGTGCATAGTATTATTTGCTATAACTTATTTACAAGCTCCCATCGCAGCGTATAATCTTGTTGTGAACCTGTTTCAAGAATTAAATCCAAGTCGATCAGCTACAAACCTTCCTTCTTACTGGGGAATTTTTCCTTAATTATACAATCATGCTGTTTCTGCTAATGTTAATTCCTATAGATTACTTTTTCAGGCTGAGAGGCAATGCAGCAGTAGTACATTGGAGTTAGACACAAAAGGTCCAAGGTTTGATTTCCCAGGGCCAACCAAGCATTGTTGGGTCCAGCTATCCGAAGAAAATCACCAAGAGGCCAAAGTGATGTAAAAACAAAGAGTCTTTATTTGCTAGCGCTTGGGCTGAAAACACCGAGACACTGACACAGCAGCCCTCTATTGTTGGACCCCACTCTAAGTTCTGTTAAGGTTTATATAGGGCTCAGAATGAATAGCCTACATGACAAAGCTCAAGTCTACATAGTAACTACATGACAGTTTTACAATTGTAGTTATCTATCATCTGCATATGGGGGAGTATGGGGGGGGGGGTATTATGACCTTGTGGTTATCTTTTTTTGACTCCAGGCTCCCAGGAGGTTTCTTTCCCACTGTCTGGCCCTGCAGTTATCTCTTTCTCCACACGCTCAAGGTTCTGTCTTTGGTAACAGCCCTAAACTCCGAGAGTCACTCTTTCCTCTGGGAATTCAGGTCTGTTCTGTAATTACTTAACCCTTGGGTTACTAGAGTCTAGGCTTACCTATCTTTCAATCACCATTTTACATTTTATTTTTTCAGCTCAACTTCTACAGCATAACCAGAGCTGAGTGGTGCTCTGGTAAAAGGAAGCAAAAATAATCCTCAGTAAATGAGTGTTTATGGTTTCTCCTCCCACCCTCACCTCCATTTACAAAAAAAGTACTTGAGGTAACAGTGCCAAAAACTTGATTAATAGGAGAATATCTTAAATAACTAAAAGTAATCAGAAGAATTAAACAATTTCTCTTTAATATCCCATTTGTATATATATAAATTCATATTAATAAAATGACATAAAAATCAGGAATTCAAAATTACCTTTTCTTAAGGTATATTGTATATTGCTTCCCATCTACTGGGATAATATAGGAGATCTCTTCCTAGAGAATTCAGAACAACTATGAGTAAAGACAAGTATAATGCAAAGCAAAAGCAGTTTACATAATTAAACTCTACAAACAATATTTCAAATAATTCGATTACAGCTTATCAGTCTGGGTAATTAAAAAATCTCTAGCAATATATAAAAGTCATAACATTGATGCATTATATAATCCATTCTACTCTCACAAACTCAATGCAATGGAAGTCTACATGTAACTGCATTTTAAACTTCTGAAAGTTCAAACTGTTTGTGCCCTGATATTTACTCACGTGACTTCATTTAGTATAAGGGTATTCTAGTTTAGCTGACTCCATTTGGCACAAAAAAATAGGTTTAACTATCTTTGTAACAAGTACTGCTTTCTTTCTCATATTTTTAATTTATTAGTGATTTCATAACAGCTTACAAAATCATAAGATTACAGGGGACTAACTCCACACCACACCCACCATCATAGTTCTGTGCTCTCCCCACTCCCCCTGGCTCTTCAGTCTCCCTGCAAGGATAATCACCATAGTTTCCATGAAGTCTTAGTGATGTTTTGTCTACTTTTTTTTTCTTTTTAACAAATTCATATGTTTAAGTTACTGCTATTACACATATGAGCAAAACCATCAGAAATTGTTCTTCAGAGATATGCAGGTCATTTGACAATGGCTATAAATTATAAAAACAAGAATCCATGAACACAAGCACAGTAAGATCCATGATAAGAAGTACAAGTAAAACAAAAAAACAATGTAGGAAAAATTTAAAAGTGATAGAGATAAAATTATATCACCTAAAGAGACATAGAGGACTGTATTCATTCAAATGTGTCATACATAAAAGTATATATATATATAATTTACTTATTTATTAATATTGTTATTATTATTATTATTTTACCAGAGACCTACTTAGCTTTGGGTCATGGCAGTGCAAGGGATTAAATCTGAGAATTTAGAGCCTTAGGTATGAAAATCTCTTTGCATAACTATTTTGCTGCCTACCTCCCGACCAGCATATATGCAATTTATATATAAACATATATATAAAACATCTGAGAGAGGTTTTTAAAAACTGTTTTTGTCTCACCATCCTTTGCTGGAATATCTTCTATCCATGTCTGCTTCCCCTTTCACACTATTGATTGGTTATATGTTTCTTCTTTTTTAAATTTTTATTTATTTATTTTATTTATTTATTCCCTTTTGTTGCCCTTGTTGTTTTATTGTTGTAGTTATTATTGTTGTTGTCATTGTTGGATAGGACAGAGAGAAATGGAGAGAGGAGGGGAAGACAGAGAGGAGGAGAGAAAGATAGACACCTGCAGACTTGCTTCACCGCCTGTGAAGCGACTCCCCTGCAGGTGGGGAGCCGGGGTTCGAACCGGGATACTTATGCCGGTCCTTGTGCTTTGCACCACCTGCGCTTAACCCGCTGTGCTACAGCCCAACTCCCAGATTGGTTATATGTTTCTATGCCATATGTCTCTGGGTCTGCTTTTACCATATATCATAAAATTCTAAAACAGAGTTAGAGTGTTCAATTCTGACTATCATGTTTATCAAATGTTTTTGTACTATCATCTTTTTGTTCCAACTTAAAGATTGATGGGAAATGTAAAGTGATACAGTCATAACAAAAAACAGCCTGGCATTTTTTAATGTTAAGTATAAACTTATCATATGATACAGGAATGTTATAGCTAGAAATCAACCCACGAGAAAGGAAAATATATTTCTACACTTAAATATTCATTAGAAAATGATTCCTGAGTATCAATATCTAAAAACAACTAACATATTCATCATCTAGTGAATGGGTAATCTACATTCACTAAAACATAACAAATTACTAATAAATCAGGTGAAGCAGAAAAACTCATGTTACAGTAACTCAGTACAGAGACCTCCCTATTTGTCTATTTCCATTCAAATGAAATATCCGTAAAACCGAAAATTATAGAAATAAAGAAAACATCAGAGCAAGGCAGTGACATACCTGGTATAGAACACACATCTAACAATACTCAGGCAACTGGGTTCAAGCCTTCTGCACCCTACCTGCAGGGGGGAAACTTCACCAGCGGTGAAACAATGCTGCAGGTGTCTCTCCCTCTCTCTTTATCTCCATTTTCCCTCTCAATTTATCTCTGTCTCTATCCAAAAGTAAAAAATATATAAAAAGAGAAATAGAAAATATCATTAGAGGGCCAGGTGATGGTGCACCTGGTTGAATGCACATATTACAATGCACAAGGACCCAGGTTCGAGCTCCTGGTCCCCATCTGAAGGGGAAAAGCTTTGCCAGTGGTGAAACAGTGTTGCAGGTGTTTCTCTGTCTCTCTCCCTATCTCCCCCTACCCTTTCTATCAAATAAATAATGATAATTTAAAGCTATATACATATTTTAAAAAGAAAATATCAGCAATTGCAAAGGACGGACTGGGAGTGGAAGTAGAAACCAGCAAATAGGCAAGAAAGAACTTCTTAGCACAAAAGAAATTTTTCAAAACTGAGTTGTATTGATGTTTTAGTTAATACAATTAACATACCATAATCACCGAGCTGTATTAAAAAGGGTGAATTCTTTGATGTGTAGATTAAACCTTGATAAAACTTAAAAATTAAAATGTTACTAAAAGATTGGTTACTTATAAGGAAGCCCCAGGGATGCATTGGATCGACCTTCTCGTGGTGCATCCCGTGAGTACCCATTCATTGGGGAAACTGACGATCCTTCCTAGCCGACTGAATCCACATGGATCCCAGTCACTTTCAAAGCCAGCAACAAGCAGCTCCTGACAGCTTTCAACCTGACGCTGTTGACTGGCTACGGAAGAAGGGCAAACGCTAGAAGAAGAAGGAAGCCCCAGTTGCTGGCATTAGTTCTTTTAACTAGAGTCAGTTATCATGCAGTTAGTTATATATACAACACACAGGGAAAAATATTTATTAAATAAATCAAATAAGATAAAGTATCTTCCTTTCTGGGCAAAAAATTACATAACAAAGTGTTTCTTCCGAGAAGGCATAGATACAGAGATAGAGGTTAAGGACTGAGGCTTCAGTTAAAGAGAATTTGCCTATCCATTCTGAAGAAAGTATTGTCTTGGGGCTAGGTGGTTCACCTGATCTGAGCTCCCATTTAGAATGAGAAAAGGCTCGAGTTCAAACCCCTGGTCCCCACCTGAGGGGGAGAAGCTTCATAAGTGATGAAGTAGTGCTTAAGGTAGCTCTCTTTCTAGCTTCCCTTTTTCCCCTTCAGTTTCTCTGTATCTAAATTAAATAAATCGTCCTTCAAAAGAAACTTTTCATCTTCATCAGAATCATGTATCAGGTAAGATTCTAATTCTCCTACATCTTTTTCTGTACTTAAAAAAAAAGTTCCATTAGGAGGCACTGACAAATCTAGACAAAACAGACCATTCTAATTTATGTATTTGTTTTTATCACCAACATTTTAAATCCCTTGTCAATAGTAACGCATACTTGTTCATACTATAATAGAACTTACATACTGAGAGCTGGGTGATGGCAAAGCGGGTTAAGCGTACATGGCGCAAAGCACAAGGGCTGGCATAAGGATCCTGGTTTGAGCCCCCAGCTCCCCACCTGCAGGGGGTCACTTGGCAAGCGGTGAAGCAGGTGTCTATCTTTCTCCCCTCCTCTCTCATTTTCTCTCTGTCGTATCCAACGACAACAGCTATGACAATAATGACTACAATGGGTGCAACAACAAGGGCAACAAAATGGGAAAAATGGCCTCCAGGAGCAGTGGATTGGTAATGCAGGCACTGAACCCCAGTGATAATCCTGGAGGTTAACAAAAAAGGAATTATATACTTTTATTTATTTATTTATTTTTTGCCACCAGGGTTATCACCAGGAGCTTCATGCCTATACAATGAATCTACCGCTCCAGGTGGCCTTTTCTTTTTTCTTTTCCTTTCTTTTTTCTTCTTTTCTTGTCTTTTCTTCTTTTCCTTTCCTTTTTTTTCTCTTTTATTTGATAGAACAAACAGAACTTGGGAGGGGAAGGGGAGCTACAGAGTGCGAGAGAAAAAGAGATGCCTGCAGACTTGTTTCAATGCTTGTGTAGCTTCCCCCCTGCAGATGAGAGAGTAGGAGTTTGCACCTGGGTCCTTGTGTATGATAATGTGTGAGCTCCAGCAGGTGCCCCACTGCCCACTCCCGGACATGATAGATTATACTGTTATATCATGAAGATAAGAAATGCCAAACAGGGTGGGGGTATAGTATAATGGTTATGCAAACAGACTTTCATGCCTGAGGCTCTCAAGTCCCAGGTTCAATTCCCCATACCCTCAAAAGTCAGAGCTGAACAGTGCTCTGGTAAAAAAGAGAAAAAAAGAAATGCCAAACAATAATTTTGATTGTGGAAAGTATTTCTTACATTTTCTACTTCTGAATCATTTATATTTGCTTGAATTTTCTCTGGAGTTATAATTTGTAGAAATATATCTTGAAAATCTGAATGAAAAAAACAAGAGTCTTAATAACAGTGTCTTAAACCTAATTAATTTGTAAACATACCTAACAGCAGATATCAAAATTGCCCTTCTACAATAAGACCTGAAACCATCTACTTTTATGTACATCTTGGGCAATTATCATAGGTGTAAGTTGTAAAGTAAAATATCTGTGTTCTGCTTGGTTAACTAATATGTATTTTCAGCCCTATCAATATAGAATTCAAACTGTTGCATATGAAAAAATCAAACAAGAGAAAACTGTTGTTTTCTATAGAATAGCAACACTTATGGTTATAACAAATAAAAATGCAAATCTTTAAAAGAAAAAAAATTGAATAAATATTTATCTTACCAGAAACAAAAGTATACTCCAAATAGATCAAGGTCATGGATGTTAGACAAGAAATTATCAAATACTTAGAGGAAAATATGGGTGGAACACTTTACCAACTAAATCTCAAGTGCATCTTTGATGATACAGACCCAAGTGCAAGGAAGTCTAAAACAAAAATCAACCAATGGGACTCTATCAAATTGAAAAGCTTCTGCAAAGCAAAAGAAACCATCACCCAAACAAAAATATTACTCACAGAATGGCAGAAGCTTACATGCCATACATCAGACAAAATATATAAAGAGCTCATCCAACTTAGCAATAAAAATGCAAATAACGTGGTCCGGGAGGTGGCACAGTGATAAAGCTTTGGACTCAAGCATGAGGTCCCGAGTTCGATCTGGCAGCACATGTGCCAGAGTGATGTCTGGTTCTTTCTGTTGCCTCCTATCTTTCCAATAAACAAAAATCCAGAGGCCCAAATGAAACAGAGAAATATATCTGAATAGTCACATCTACAAAGAAAACATATTGATGTTTAGCAGGCACATGACGTGCTTGTCATCACTTATTATTAGGGTAATGGGCATAAAAACTACAATGAGGGGTATCGTAGCACAACCAGTTAAACGCACGTGGCATAAGGGGCAAGGACCTGCGTAAGAACCCCTGTTCCAGCCCCCGGTTCCCCAACTGTAGGAGAGTCATTTCACAAGCGGTGAAGCAGGTCTGCAGGTGTCTGTCTTTCTTTCCACCTCTCTGTCTTCCCTTCCTCTCTCCATTTCTTTCTGTCCTATCCAACAATGAATGACATCAACAATAACAATAAAGCTACAACAACAAAAGGAGGCAACAAAAGGAGGGAAAAATGGCCTTCAGGAGCAGTGGATTCATGGTGCAGGCACTGAGCCCCAGCAATACCCTGGAGGCAAAAAAAAAAAAAAAAAAACCCAAAACTACAATGCGATAGCACTTTACATTGGTGGAAATAGCTTATATCAAAAAGATTGCATACAAGGGCCAGAGTGGGGGAAAGTGAGAGAATCTCATAAAGTGCTGGAGTGAATGTGAACTTGAGCAGTCATGGAGATTCATTGAAAAAGTAGAAAGGAGGGATACTTGGTTAAGTGCACACAAGGATAATATAGGTTTAAACTCCTCCCTGCTCCGCACCTGCAGGGGCAAAGCTTCACAAGTGGTGAAAAAAAGCTGTAGGTGTCTCTTTGTTTCTTTCCCTACCCTCTCGATTTCTTTGTCTCTATCCAAAAACAAATAAATAAAGGTATTTCAAAAAGTAAAAACTCTTTAAATCCATAAAAATCATTATTAGACATTTACCCAAAGATTATGAAAACAATGATTCAAAAGGATTTAGGGAGAGGGCCTTATGCTGACACATCCAGTGAAGAACACACTACCAAGCACAAGGAATCCAATTCAAACCCTCATCCCCATCTGCAGAAAGGAATCTTCACAAGCAGTGAAAGAGTGTTGCAGGTGTCTCTCTTTATCTCTATCTCCTTTCCTTTCCTTTACATTTCTCTCTTTCTCTATAAAAATAATAACATAAGAAATAAAAATAAATGACTGCCTAGAGTAGTGAATTCACTGTGCAGGCACACAGCCCCAGCAATAACCCTGGTAGCAATAAAACTAATAGAAATAAAGCCATAAAATAAAAGGATTTATGCACCTTTATTTTCACGACAGCTCTGTTCACAATAGCCAACACATGGAAATCACCTACCCATGTGCAGATGACTGGATAAAAACAGTGTATAATAAATATTCAGTGAAATACTACTTGACCATTAACAAGATGAAATTACATTTTCCTGGGATAAAATGAATGGAAATCAAAGTAAGTATAGTAAGTGAAGTAAGAAAATTATAGAGGAATATGGGATGATCTCCTTCATATGTGGAATACAAAATAACCAAAGCAAACAACCTTGCAAGAATAAAACTGATTATAGGTAGAGCTGCTTTCTTTGGTGTAATGTCATTAGAACTTTGCTGGTAAGTGTGGTTAGTCTTATACACATATGCAAGTATAAAATCAGGGCCAGGTGGTGGCATACCGGGTTGAGCACACATGTTACGGTGCACAAAGACCCAGGTTCAAGTCCCTGGTCCCCACCTGCAGGGAGAAAGCTTTCCAAGTGGTGAAGCAGGGCTGCAGGTGTCTCTCTGTCTCTCTCCCTATCTCCCTCTCCCCTCTCAATTTCTGTCTGTTTCTATCCAATAAATAAATTTAAAAAACAAGTATAAAATCAAAACTTCTTACTTCATAGTATTGTAAGCCAATGTTCAATCCAACAATCAACAAATAAAATATAGTGAAAAAAATAGATATTTTTCCTGCTTTCAAAGGAGTCCTGAATGTGTCAGGATGGCCAAGTGGTCTAAGGAGCCAGAATCAAGCATTGACTTCCTCAAAGAAGCAGTCGTCATGAGCAGAAAAGGAGTCTATTGCCTGCTAGCCAAAAAAAAAAAAGAGCTCTAACCACCCACCCTCCACCTTGATGACACCCCTACCTTTAACTTTCTGCCTCCTAGATTATGAGAATATTAATTTTTGTTGCTTAAAGTACCCAGTCTAGGTTATTTTCTGGAAGATAAGCTTCCTAAAATAGCTGTTGCAAAAGGTCTAGAAATGATACAAAAAGTCCATTAATACATGAATTGGCAAAATAAATAATAGTGCTTCTAAACATAATGGAATGCTATGTGGCTAGGGGAAAAGACATTCCATATACTGACAAGGAATGAGAGGACTCAAAAATTGATGAATTTATTTTTTAAGGTCATAGTTTCTTTTTCATACTTATTTTTCTGATTAATTAAAAATTGTATAAAAGTGTATAAAATTGAATACAAATTGTATTAAAATGTATAAAAGTGTATAAAATGCCAAACAAAAAAATCTAAAACTGTTATTTACACTGAAACTTCCCTTAAGTTTTTGTAGTATTTTTATAATGAACTTCTTATTCTGTTGTAATGCATCCATGTCATTATGATGCTGAATTTTTTTTATAATGTAGAACAATTTATTTTTGTATGCAATACAAGTTACTCTACAGGGATAATTGAGATCTCAGGGGAGACAAAGTTTTGCAGTTTTGAGTGGAGTTCAGGAAGTTCACCTGGTGTTCTGAGTGCAGTACTATAAAGTACATGAAAGACATACAATAAAAGTTGCCCCACACCCAAATTAAAGGAATAACAATTCTGTCCTTGAATTTATTAAAATTATCTTTCCTCCTCATGTGTCACTTTTACATTATTACTGAGTGCCCAAACATGATCCTGTTTGCCTGGCTGACAGAAAAAAAAAAAATCCAAAGAGTAGGGAAATACTCAAAAACCCTACAAAGATTAGGGTTTTTAGTGGAGCTGAGCCACCTTTTGAAACAGGTAAAGATCTAACGAAAGAAAAAAATTTCTCGGAGCTGGGCAGTGGCACACCTGATTGAGTGCACAAGGTACAGTGTGCAAGAACCCAGGTTCATGTCTCCATCCCCACCTGCAGGGAGGGAAGCATCAAAAGTGGTGATGGAGGGCTACAGGTCTCTCTTTCTAAATTTTTTTTGGTATTATTTTTATTTATTTACTGGACAGAGATAGCCAGAAACTGAGAGGAAAAGGGGATTATAGGGAGAGAGGTAAACACCTATAACGCTGCTTCACCACTCGCAAAGCTTTCCCCCTACAGGTGGGGACTGAGAGCTTGAACCTAGGTCTTTCCGCATTCCTCGCCCCCCCATTCTCTTTCTATCCAAAATAAACAAATAAATAAAATATTTTTTAAAAAAAGGAAAAAGGGGGTGGGCAGGCGGTGGTGCACCTGGTTAAGTGTACACATTGCAATGCTCAAGGACCTGGGTTCAAGCCCGTGGTCCCCACCTGCAGGGGGAAAACTTCACAAGTGGTGAAGCAGGGCTTGCAGATATCTCTCTGACTCTTTCCCTCTGAATCTCCCCCTTCCTCTCTCAATATCTCTTTCTCTAACCAATAATAAGTAAATAGAGGGTTTAAAAAAAGAAATAAAGGAAAAAGAAAAGAAAAAGTTTATCCTAGAAGGAATAAAGGGGTGCCCTCGGACTTACCTGGCCCTGTTGCTAGCAAGCCGCGGAGCCCCGCAAGCAGCAGCACTGGAAGGAGCATGGTGTGTGGCTGCCCAGCTGCTGGAACTGGGCTGGGGGCAGTTGGGCCGCTCAGAGACGAGTCTGGCCACCGCCCACCGGCCGGGACGTTCTGATCTGCCCCACCGTCTCCTGGCGGTTCCCAGAGCAGCTTTCTCGCGAGGTGGTTGCACAGGGCGATGGGTGCCCCGGCTTGCTAACCTGGCCATGAGCGCTCACCATCAGCAGTTTGCACCTCTTACAATCTGCACCCCCTTATGCCGCATCTGCTGCCCTCCCTCCAGCCTGCCTTTTGCAGTAATGCAAACAGCCCCAGGACCCTCCCAGGAGACTGAGTTGGCGTGGGTGGACTTCTTAGAACTAACATTCATGGTGTGCTCATTTGTTACAATTCCTGCCAGTTTTTTTTTTTTTTTTTTTTTTTAATAAACTAAGGGGCCAGGCAGCGGCATAGCAGGTTAAACTCTTCTATTATTAGACTTGTGGTCCCCAACTTCAATGGGGAAGCTTTACAAGCAGCGAATAATAATCCAATAATAAGTAAATTGAAGATTTTAAAAATAAAGAGAATAAAAGAAAAATGTTTGTCCCAGAAGGAATAAGGGGGTGGCCCTTCAGGCTTACCTGGCCCTGAGGCTAGCAAGCCTAGGAGCCCAGTGGAACAACAGCACTGGGAGGAGCTATCTCCTCTGCTGCTCACAATCTCTGTCTCTTAACAAAACAAAAAAATCCCTCCTAGAGTCATCCCAGTTTCATTTCAAATTCTAAAGACTCAATCTCCCACGAATTAACAGAAACACAGACACATGAAAAAAAAAATCTCATTGTGGAATCATCAGAGACTGACAACCGTCATGAAATCTTATGTATGCACAGAATTTCAGTAGGGTAATCTTAAATAGAAAAAAGCATAGCATGATTTGAGACAGAATGGATGGAACTGGAGGTGATCATGCTTAACAAAATAAGTAAAGAAATAAAAAGACAACTACCAGATGGTTTCACTCATATGTAGAATCTAGAGATCTGATTTACATGAATTTGCCACCAAAAAAAAAAAAAAATCCAAACAAAACAGAAGCAAGCAAACTGTAAGACTTATGATGAAAACTATGGTGGTTATCTTTGGGAGGTGGGAGTATGGGGACACTTAACTTCGGGGGTGGGTGTGGTGTGGTGTGGAACAATAGATACACTGAAATCTTACAATCTTCTATTAATAACAAATTTAAAAAATGATGAAAAAAAGCAGAGCAGATCAAATAACACTTGCATCTCAACAGCAATAGCCAATGCGGGGCTAAAATTGCTTTTACAAAATAGATAAGTCTAGGCTCAGGAAACAACAAAACAGTTGTACAAGACTCATGCCTAAGGCTGCAAGGTATCAGGTTCAATCCTCAGCACCCCCGTAAACCAGTGCTAAGCAGTGCTCTAATCTCTCTGTAAAAATAAATAAGTAAATAAGAAAGGAAGGAAGAAAGAAAGAAAGAAAGAAAAAGATGAACTAAAGTTTGTTTCATCTTGCTTCACAGTAGTAGTACAAATGCTACAGCAGCTTAATTGATGACTAATGGTAAATATCTTGCCTTCGAGTTCATTCATTAGCTATTTTTGACTCAACATTTTATCTTTAATGGAACAGACTTTATATAATTCTTATATGTGTTAACTTTCTCCTTAACAAGAAGCATGGTCCAGACAAAACTCACATTAAGTACATCAATGTGGCAGGGTCTTAGTAGGCATTTCCAGAATTTGATAAAATGTGATTTCTACTTTGTAAATATGAATTATGCTTAATATGTCTGGAGATTTAGACAAACTGCTTGATAGAAAGCAAAAATGCAATACTTTGAGCAAACATATTGTCAAACACTGATATCAAAGTTTCATATGATTTATGTCTGATTATTAAAACATTATTAGCAGATTGTAAGGGAGTCCTTTAGTATTTTCACATTCTGAATTGGCATCTACAACCAAGAAATTACACAAAGTTTCATAGTAATCCAAACTAAATCAAAAACAAACCTAAGTGAAAACATATAAAGTATATGTGACTATATATAAAAGTTTTAAAAATGCAGATTCATCAAGGTTTTTAGAAATTTTTTTAAATAATCAAATATCCAAGGACTTACCTACTTCTATATATGTTATTATATAGTTAATATATTATCAACTCTAAAATTTGTGACATGAATTACAGTTGCAAAACTTTACTATGAGTTAAAGACACAAACATTTGAGTCTTATATAGATCCATTCAGAGGTTAAATTTGAAAGAAAGAATCATCATTTGGGGTTGCTTACAGTTTTCAATATATGCCTGCTATTGAAATAATGTGTCAGCTTCAAAGAATTAAAATTAGTTTTCTTCAAAACTAATCTACTGTTAGGAACAAAAGGCATCGTGTACAATTAAATATAAGTCTAAAAACCTGGTGAAAGATAATATTTATAAAAAATGACTAGTGTTTTAGCTAAAAGTATAATGTATAAGGTATGTGTAAAGTAATAAATACATAGCTGGGTAGTCAGGAAGTTACTGGATGACAAGAAAAACACAATTTCAAGTATTTTATTTATTGTAAATATACACAAACTGATTTTTTTTGAAAAACTAATGAAAATCAGTTAAACTTATTAAACTTTATTATGAAATATGAAAGGCTATGAAAAAGTTTAAGTGCTTAAAATTTTACCATTCACACCATTTTTCCATTAGTAAAAATTCATTTTTGAAACACAATTGGTATAATTCAGACACCATACTTTTTTTTGCACATATCTAAGAAAACTTTCTTCTCTCCTTTCTCCGGCCTTATTTCTGTGAGAACATTAGTTTCAAGAGAGAGAGAAACATGATCCAGCACACTTTAACAAATGTAAACATTCTAAATTACATTAATAGCAAGCGCTAAAAATTCATATCTTAGACTTAAAGTGCTCATGACATTCTCAAGTGGTTTTTATGACAGCTCCATGGATATTATAATTGCTCCTGCTTTGTTAGAGCCATGAATCAACAGCCTACCTGATTAGCTCTATTAAATACTTCGTACCTTAAGATCTATATTTAAAATAATTCTAATATAAAATGGTGCTATGATGCAAATTAGAATTTCAATTAAGTTAACTTTTCTAATATTCATATCCATAGGCAGATCCATTGACTCAATTATTTATAGAATCCATGGAACCATTTATCCACAAGCTGATCCAGAAAATGAAAGGTAACTGTGTGAATATACACATAACATTATTTTCAGTGTACTCTGTACTTCCAAAGTAATATTATGATATTTGAATTATAGTATATGCATTTTTTAAAGACAGAATATTTGTTTATTCATGTAGCAAATGGAATAGAAAAGATGCTAGTATCTGATGATTGTTAATTCATGCAAGATGAAAAATATTAGTCATTATCAGCAGCCAAATTATTCAGTATTCATAGATATTAGATTACCCCAGGTTTAACCAGAAGCTATGTTAATGATAACTAAGGTCAGAGTTCAAAATTATACTGAAGCACATAATGGTATAATTAAACCAATGCAATCAGTTTAAGAGCCATTACAATAATGTGTTAAAAGTAACGTAATCCATGGTAAGTGCTTTAACAAGACATTTGACTAAAAAAAGACTTATTCAACGACTGAAGTGAAAAGATATTCTAAATTCCTTGGCTTTACTGCATTTCTTACATTTCTTTATTCCTACCACTCAACTTTTTTTTTTTTTCTGTATTAGTAAAGTTTGTTTTTGTGGTAATTTGTTTTTCATTCATAGTTGCAGCAGGAAGAAAGGCTTTTCAAGAAAAATATCAGGAAAAAAAAATCAGCTCAGTTCCCTGAAGATATCCACAAAAGGAGAGATTTGAAAAAAAAAATTAAGTGAGGGAACTATATAGAGGTGGAACAGGAGCAGGACGAGCAGGAATTAGATTTCCCTGAGGTGACACTTTTGGTTGTGGTGGAGGTGGCCTGCAAAGAGAAATCAAGGACATTCAATCGAGTGCTTTGACCAAATGCAGTAATGCTACATTCATTCCAAGCCCAATACAACACCAACCTCAACCATGCTCATATTTCTTAAACCTAAATAGTAATCTGAGATTACAGTTAATCGCATACACATAATTTAAGAGCTTCAATCAGAACATAAAATGTATTAACTACCTGAAACCCATTTTATTCTATCTCAGTGATTCTATATGATTTTTTCATGACAATTTTTATATTTTTTAAAAGGAACAGCACACAAAATTGAAACAAGCTGTAAAAGACCAATGGTGTTTTTTTTGTTTTTTTCCTTCTGGGTTAGGTTATCGCTGGGGCTTGGTGCCTGCACTACGAATCCACTTCTCCTGTGGCTATTTATTTTTTTTTTCAATTTTTTGGATAGGACAGAGAGAAGTTGAGAGGGGAGGGGGGAGATAGAGAGAGGGAGAGAAAGATAGACACCTGCAGACTCACTTCACCACTTGTGAAATGTCCCGCCTACAGGTGGTGAGCTGGGGGCTGGAACTGGGATCCTTATGCGGGTCCTTGTGCTTTATACTATGTGCACTTAACCCTTAACCAGGTGCGCCCCCCCCCCAGCCCCCTCTTTGCACAGGATTTAAAGGTGGCAAATTACTGCTAAGTATAAACATCGCTGTGTTTAATAGCACAAAACTGAAATTCTGACTCTGTCAAACTTAATAGCTAAGAACTCAACCTGTTATGACTTCAACACATATCACTCTCAATCCTCATATTTTAACTTGTGGAAAATTTTCCCTTTTTGTTCAATCCCAGTGCAACTCTACTCCAGGAACAAACTAGACTAACTGGTTAATTTATATATTCCTTTCTATATATATTCTCACAATTTATATATTCCTTTCTTAGTACTAAGTATGTCTTCAGTGCACTCTTATTGTATAGTAAATGTTACATATGATGACATTCCTCAGTGTCTCAAGGCAATTGTAATTTGAAGGTTTTCTGGAAGGCCAGAATGGTGAGGTGCATGTTATATGATATAAAATATAACATGTTTACTTTCCTTGTTCTTTCTCTTGTCTATTCTTTGAGTCTTTCATTTTTTCTTAGTTCTAACAATTCCATTCAATTCTTTATTTTCTCCTTCAAGTTTCTAGGCCTGTACTGAAATTCATCATCTTTACTTTTAATTCTGTGACGCAGTCAACTTTAAAATTCGTGTCTGGTAACTCGATTAGCTGAGGGTCCTCTGTTTCTATGTATTCTTGCTTTTCTAATTTTTAATGACATTTCATTTCCTAGTCTTATTTCTCTGAATGGAGGCCTGGGGAATCACACATTAGAGAAAAAAAAAAAATGAATGAACTGAAGATCCAGTTTACCTACAATCCTAGGTCTCAGCACAAAACTAAGGGTATTTGCCAAATTACTTCTTCTAGACAGGGTTCTATTTTTTTTTCTGTCCTATGAATGAATTTATTGATACTTCTCCTCAGCTTCCTAGCTTCTCAGCTATCATGTTCAGGAGAGGTAGATATATCTAGGACAGAAAAGCGCCCCAAGTGCTGGGATGTTACCCAGACTGCTGTCCTCTCTTAAATTTTAGCTTCGCAGTTCTGCCAGTCCATGGTAATCCTATTTCTTTTTCTACTACATTGCCTAGTTTTCAAGTTATTGGTAAGGCTAGTTCAATCCATCTGGCTTCCCACTTCCATTTATTTTAAAAGTTTTTACTTTTGAATCTTATGTGTAATATAGGTTATAGTGGCAATTGACTGACTTGATTAGAATTTATTTATTTTATTTCCTCCAGGGTTATCGCTGGCGTTCGGTGCCTGTACCACAAATCCACTGCTCCTGGAAGCCTTTTTTGTCCATTTTGTTGCCCTTGTTGTAGTTGTTATTGTTGTTATAGTTGCTGTTGTTGGATAGAACAGAGAGAAATCGAGAGAGATGGGGAAGACAGGGAGGAGAGAAAGACACCTACAAACCTGCTTCACTGCTTGTGAAGCGATTCCCCCTGGCAGGTGGGGAGCTGGGGGCTGGAATCGTGATCCTTACGCCAACTCTTGCACTTTGCACCATGTGTACTTAACCCGCTGTGCTACTGTTCAGCCCCCTTAGAATTCTTTAAAATTTCATTTCAACACTGCACTAATGATACCAAAATTAAACTTTCTCAAAAGCGTCTCTTGAGAAACTGTATTCTATTTTAAATGTTGACAGTAAATAACTTCTTATAAATTAAATTAGCGTGCAAGAGAAAATACTAGATGTTAACGTGGGTTTCATTTTAGTAAAAAAAAATAAAAAATAAAAAAGCTAAGTGAATTCACTTCAGACCTTGATGGGATCTTCTGAGGTTGCTTGGCTGCATAAGTTGGTACTGGATATCTATTTGCAAATATAGGCTAAAAAAGAAAAATATATATATTACTATGATGTATGCATAATTTCCTCTAGTTATTTCTCCCAAAAGTAATCAGTATATTTAAAATCAATAAATAGAAGACACATTTGAAAATAGCTTGCAAAAATTTTTTTTAAAGAGAATAGTTTGCTTCTTTACACATTTTACCAATGAATGCGCAATAACTACTATTTAAAATATTTTATTTATATTTACTTATTGGATAGAGGCAGAGATATCAAGAGGTCAGGGGGAGATACAGAGGGAGAGAGAAAGACACCTGCATCACTGCTTTACCACTCATAAAGCTTTCCATTGCAGGTGGGAACATGGGGTTTAAAACCAGGTTTTTCTCATTGTAACATGTACCTTAACCAGGCACACCAACACCCAACACCAATAGCTAGTATTTTTAAGACTACTTTTTTGAGGGTTGAGGGTATAGGGACAGAGAGAAACTGAGAGGTGAGGCAGAAAATCACTTGCAGTACTACTTCATCATTTGTAAAGCTCCCCACCCTGCAGGTAGGGACAGGATGTTTGGTCCTAGGTCCTTGGGAATTGTAGCATACATGCTCTACTGGCTGTACCAATACCCAACCCAAAGCTCTATCTTTTTTTTTAATCAGTAAAACTAAAGTAATCATGATTATAATCAACCCTTAATATATGAATTAAAAGTTAAAATACTACTTTTATCAATATACTTTGTCAAATATCCCCAAAATGTATTACCTAATTTATACATTACCTGCCACTGTAAATATCACTAATCTACAGGCCTTGATTTTGGTATTCATGGTATTCCTTCATGAAGAACTAGATGAAGTTTTGCAACAACGTGACAAACCTTATATGGTGGTAAGCTTGTTTTTTTTTCATTTACCATACTACATTTGGACAATTTAGGAGATATCAGATAGTATTACTAAATCTCTAATGAAGGGTTCTTGTCCAAAGTGTTCTTCACTCTTTGCTGTTAACTCCTAAAGATTTCTGAATGGTATGATACAGAGAATATGCTCACTGTGCATATTCTGCCATTCACAAATAAACGTTTGAGTAATCTGTGTGTTCTGCCATGAAATACATGATATATCTTTTAACATCTCTATTTTTGGA
This sequence comes from Erinaceus europaeus, assembly GCF_950295315.1. Taxonomy (NCBI): domain Eukaryota; kingdom Metazoa; phylum Chordata; class Mammalia; order Eulipotyphla; family Erinaceidae; genus Erinaceus; species Erinaceus europaeus. Next base: position 64,758,531 of record NC_080163.1, on the reverse strand, counting down.
CCCACAGAATGATTTGCTTGTACTGTGAAGATGGAGAAGGGAAATCAGAAACTATGTCCATCTCCTTAAAAAAAAGCTATAGAAACAACATTTAACAGGGACATTTAACAGGGACTGTTATATTCACTTCATGGAATTTATCTGGTTTATAAAGTCACTAAAATTGCTACTTTTATGGCATATATATATTACTACAATAAAAAAGAGGAGCAGGGAAGTAAAAAATGAAAAAAATATTGGCTGTCATAAAAGATATGATGCATTTTTGCATAAAAATGGGTGTGAGATGGTGGTGCAGACGGCTGAACAGACATGTTACAATGGTCAAGGATCTAGGTTCAAGCCCCTGGTCCCTACCTGTAGGGGGAAAGTTCTGTAGGTGGTGAAGCAGTGCTGCAGGTGTCTTACTCCCCCCTTCCTCTCAATTTCTCTATCTCTACCATAAATAAATAATTAAATAATATTTTTAAAAGGAAAAGCAGAAAAATTCATCATGATTTTCCAACAACCCAATATATATATGTATATATACATATATATATATACATATATATATATATATACATGTATATGTATATATATTCTTCCTCTATTCTTTCTTTTTTTTTTTGCCTCCAGTGTTATCACTGGGGATCAGTGCCTGCAATATGAATCCACTGATCCTGGAGGCTATTTTTTCCATTTTGTTGCCCTTGTTGTTGCACTCGTTGCAGTTGTTATTGTTATTGTTGTGATAGCTGTTGTTGTTGGATAGGACAGATAGAAATCGAGAGAGGAGGGGAAGACAGACAGGAGAGAAAGACACTTGCAGACCTGCTTCACCACTTGTGAAGTGACCCTCTGAAGGTGGCGAGCTGGGGGCTCCAACCTGGATCCTTATACCAGTCCTTGCGCTTTGCGCCACATGCGCTTAACCTGCTGCACTACCGCCCAGGTCCCTCTTCATCCTTCATATATATGCGTGTGTGTGTGTGTGTGTGTGTGTGTGTGTGTGTGTTTGTGTGTATTCTCACAATTGTCTTTTTAAAATTGTTTTCTTTATTAATGAGAGGGACTGAACCTGGGACCTCATGCTTGAGGGTCCAATACTCTAGTCACTGCACTATCACTCACTCTGCAATGTATTTTATTTCTAAGTTATATGCACAGAACTGTGTGATCTTTCTGTATATACAGTGTTAAAAATATACACAAAAGGGAGTCGGGCTGTAGCGCAGTGGGTTAAGCGCAGGTGGCGCAAAGCACAAGGACCGGCATAAGGATCCGGGTTCGAACCCCGGCTCCCCACCTGCAGGGGAGTCGCTTCACAGGCAGTGAAGCAGGTCTGCAGGTGTCTATCTTTCTTTCCCCCTCTCTGTCTTCCCCTCCTCTCTCCGTTTCTCTCTGTCCTATCCAACAACGACGACAACAACAATAATAACTACAACAATAAAACAACAAGGACAACAAAAGGCAATAAATAAATAAAATAAAATATTAAAAAAAATATCCACAAGAACTATAATTAAGAGGGAACAAGGGCTTAGCATTAACTTTGAATTTTAGCTTCTATTTTATTATTTTTAAAACTTTCAAAAATATTTATTTATTATTGGGTAGAGACAGAGAGAAATTGAGAGGGGAGGGGGGTATAAAGAGGATGAAAGGCAGAGAGACACCTGCAGCCTGGCTTCACCACTCGTGAAGCTTTCCCCCTGCAGGTAGGGATTAGGGGTTTGAACCTGCATCCTTGAGCACTGTAATATGTGCACACCAATGCTAAATTCTTAAGAAATTACCTACATTTTTTTTTTGCATAACCACTATGCTATCTCCTCAGCCCCCTATATTTTTTTAATCTTTTTTTTTAATTTTTTATTTATTTATTTTATTTATTTAATTTATTTATTCCCTTTTGTTGCCCTTGATGTTTCATTATTGTAATTGTTATTTGATGTCATCATTGTTGGATAGGACAGAGAGAAATGGAGAGAGGAGGGGAAGACAGAGAGAGGGAGAGAAAGATAGACACCTGTAGACCTGCTTCACCGCCTGTGAAGCTACTCCTCTGCAGATGGGGAGCTGAGGGCTCGAACCGGGATCGTTATGCCAGTCCTTGTGCTTTGGCATCACCTGCGCTTAACCCACTGTGAGCCCCCTATATTTTAAAAAATGTATCCAATAGTTATTTTTTAATGCTTAAAAATGTGAAGCCTCTTTAAACTCACAGCTTCTCGAGGAGGAGTCACTGGAGTAACATGTCGAGGAACGCCCACTGGTTGCCTAGAAACTTTTGCTTGATTTTTGCTATCTGATCTGAAAGACAAAATTACTTTTGAGTTAAATTAATATTCAAGCATTTCTACATGATATATTACACATATCTTACATTTCCCCCCAAACACAGATTAATGATGATGGTAGTGGTGATGACAGCTAAAGATTTTAAACATTTTAACAGACATTTACAAATTTAAATTCTACAGTTCTAGAAAGTTTTTCAGACTAAGTAAAGCAAGATAAAAAAATATGAAATATGATCAACTAGATTAGTGTTCCCGAATTTTAAATATTTCGTAATGCCAAAGAAGGATAAAAGTATATTCTTAGACTATGTAGATTAAACAAGAAATAATATAAAAAGTTAGGAAGCCTGGAGACTCGTCACCATAAGTTTTCCCCCCACACTATATTAAGGAAAGGTTGAGTCACCACCCACTGTCATTTAATGCTTGCTAATGGTGTCAAAAGCATAAGGAGATATCTTAGATACCACTTTTTCAACTAACCCCCATGATATGACCATCATCATTAACAAGTGCGATTCAATATGAAGTTAAAAGAAAAAAAACATCCAAGTACTCATATGTTTGTGATCTCTTCTTTCTGAAGCATCTTTTCCTTAGTTGATCTCTTTTGATGAATACAAAACCAGCAAGTACAATAAGGGGAACAATTAAAAAGAACAATACCAGAAGTCCATCCCTCAATGCAGTATTCTTTTCTAAAGAGAACAATTTTATATTAACAGTCATTAAACTAGATGCCAACTCATATTAACTAAAGCATGGTGACTATAAATATTTCACATTAATTTTCACAACATTCAGTTAAGATTACATAACTTTAATACATTGAGAAGTCTTATCCCTGTTCATTTTAGTCTTCTTACTTACTGATAGCTACTTTTATTAACTTCTTATGTATTTTTATAATAGTTCTTCAAGGAGATATAAGCACAAAATGCTTTAATTGCCAATCCTTTTTTTTTTTACATAAAAGGTACAGTAACATAAACATATTCAACACATCACCTTTCTTTCTGCCCCTATAGCCCTCTCCAAACCATACAGAGAGGACCAACATCTTCTATGTACATTCCCAAAAAAATGCACTGCCAGGCTGTCCTGTAGTTTAAGCAGTATCCTGCTGAGATTTTCCAAGCTTCTCTTCTTCTAAAAATGCCATATTAAATAATCTTGTACATATCACGAATGCAGATATATTTATAGACTAATTTCAAAAGTAGCAAGTAGGATATAGGAAGTCTAGTTAAGAGATATTTATGGGGGTCAGGCAGTAGCTCAGTGGGTTAAGTGCACATGGCGCCAAGTGCAAGGATCGGGGTTTAAGCCCCCGGCTCCCCACCTGTGGGCGTGGGCGTGGGCGGGAAGGGGGGGGACTCACTTCACAATCGGTGAAGCAGGTGTGCAAGTGTCTATCTTTTTCTCCCTCTCTCTGTCTTCCCCTCCTCTCTCGATTTCTCTTTGTCCTATCTAACAACAATGACAGCAGTAACAACAATAATAACCACAATGATAAAAAAAAAAAAAGGACAACAAAAGGGAAAGAAAAGATATTTGTGTTAAGTCCAGACGACACTAAAGCTAATAAAAGATAATAATGGGAATGCTCAAAAGGAAAAATAAAGGGGGGGGGGGGAGGAAGAGAAAGAAAGAACTATAAGGAAGAAGTTAAGAGACAGAATTAACATAATTTCACTTATAAATGGTTTAGGAATTGAGAAGTACAAGAATTCCAAATTCAATAATATGGATAACTGATCAAACAGATACATATTCTTCTATAATACTTACCATTATATGTAGGTCCACTGTCTACACTTCCTCCATATCCTGTAGTCTCACAATTTGGGGGAGCCCAGCCACTTTCACAGTGACAATTCTTATTGCTATTGCATACCTTCAAAAGAATCAAAAGACCACTTTTATTGATTGTGAATGTTGTTCTGAATCATTAGCTCAAGAGTGGCAAACGCTAGAAGAAGAAGAAGCTCAAGAGTGGAAATCAAGAGAAAGGGCTAAATCCATGCAAATCAATGTTTTTGTTTGTTTTTAGGAATGAAGAATTTATAGAATACTAAATTTCTCCAATGTAACAATTAACAATCTTGGGAAATCATGAAATCCTTACAGGATGTTACCAATTATTCAGCACTACTTTCATGAATAAATCAAGAAAGTATTACCTACCCCATGTCCGTGACACTTATTTTGAATATCACAGTCATAATTCAGAACAGAAGCATTTACACACTGAAAGTTTCTACAGATCTGAAAAAAAAGAACAAGAAAACAAAACAAAACAAAAAAAACTGAGTAGAGTAGCAAAGTATCCAGAATAAGAGATCTAGGCATATTTTATTTCACTGGTAAGCCTTTTCAAACTTTGAAAAAATAACTCTTATAATGTTGAATATTTAAAAGTGTAGAAAAACTTAGGGAAGTAACACAGAACTAGTGCAGCTGGGAGTAAGTCAATTGGAAGAGCATTAGATTTGCATGCCTGAAATTCCAGGTTCAAGTCCCAGTGCCTGAGGTACCAGAGAGGTTCTCTGGCTTTTCTCCATCTCATGTGAAAGCACAATGACCAGCAGAAAGATCCCGGTTCGAGCCCCCAGCTCCCCACCTGCTCCACCACTTCACAGGTGGTGAAGCAGCATATAACAAGTAAAATAAATGGAAATAGTAACACGGAGCTACCAATCAGAAACAACGAGGATAAGAAAAAGGTTAAAAACATAAAAATAAAAATCAGCAAGATAGCTTACTACACCTGCCTTGCCAGGTGGAAGAACCAGCTTCAAGCACCAGCTCTTACAGCACAGGGGAAGCTTTAGTGCTGTAGTATCCCTCTCCCTCACTTTCTCAGCCTAAAAAAAAGTAAACTATCCTTGCACACAATCTAAAAAAAAAAAATCACAAATGGGGTTTCCTTCCTTCCTTCCTTCCTTCCTTCCTCCCTCCCTCCCTCTCTTTCTCCCTCCCTCCCTTCCTTCCTTCTTCCTCCCTCCCTTCCTTTCTCACCAAATTAAATTACAAGACTGAGGAAACCCTATGAGGATAAGAAACTCTTAACTCATAGAAAATCTGTCCCTGTAATATCTCAGAAGTTGTCATCATATGGTTATAGAAAAGGCATATAAATCTGGAGCACCTGAATTTTTTAAATTCTTTCATAAAAGTAAAAAAAAAAGGTGGGGGAGTCGGGCAGTAGCACAGGGGGTTAAGTGCAGGTGGCACAAAGCACAAGGACCAGCAGAAGGATTTTGGTTCGAGCCCCTGGCTCCCCACCTGCAGGGGAGTTGCAGGTCTGCAGGTGTCTATCCTTCTCTCCTCCTCTATCTTCCCCTCCTCTCTACATTCCTCTCTGTCCTATTCAACAACAACAACATAAAAAAAACTACAACAATAAAAAAGTAAAAACAAAACAGATAATACAAAATTTTTCTTTCAATATCTAGATTAATCAGGAAATAATGGAGGAATTATAACTTAAAAGCCCTATTGAAGAGATACTACTATTTTATATAGTTCTAGAAATTCTATATTCTAGAAATGAGTCCCACATACTGTAAGAAATATAACAAGAACTGGGGCCGGGTAGTGGTGCACCTGATTGCTTACTTTGTGGATTAAGTAGAATCAAAATGAAAATGGAAACTATCTCCATGAGCCAGTAACCAAAGTAAAACATAATCTCAGAAGGGTGGATGCATTCCCAACTGAATCAGGAATAAAACAAAGATGTGCACTACCACTATTTTTATTTTACATTTACAGCTATTTTGAAAGTTCTAGCATTGAAAGTATATAAGAAAATAAAATTGTAAATATAAAGAAAATTAACTTTTATTATTTATAGATCCTTATCATTGATGGTATTATCAAGAAAATATTAGAAATTAAAATCTCTCAACTAGAAAGTATGAAGAAAATGGCCCTATTTATAATCAGTGTAGGAATAAGAAATTCCCATTAATGAAAATAACTAAAGAATATAAAGGATTTTTTTGGTTGTTTTTTTGAAAGAATACCTCTTCTCTATTACTACTACTGGTACTGGTACTATTTTTAATAAAAGACATATAGGGAAAGAGAGAGACCACAGCACACTATCTAAGTGAACTATATTGCCAGCCCAAATACCCCTTTTTTATGAGAAGACCCAATAAAGTAAATAAGCCACTTTTAACCATTACCAACTTATAAAGTTAATGCTATTCTAACCAAAGTTCCAAAGAACTTCTATTATTTATTTATTCTAATTGGACAAAATAACACCAAGTTTACCTGAAATGACAAGTGGATAAAAACAGGTCCAAAAAGACTGTGAGAAGAGCATTTTTATGATTATATAATGTACTAAAACTATATTCTAAAATCAATAAAAATTTAAACAGCACAGTACTAGCATGAGGACTTAGATCAATGGATATGAAGGGAAACCCCACACAAATCAAGTATATATAATAATTGATATGCAGTTCTGATAAGATTAAAAAGGATGAAATTTATAAATTAAATCATAGCAAATAATAATCCATCCTGAAAAAAAAATTAAAAAAGAGTAGCCACCTATTTTATACAAAGACTTAAAAAACATTTTTTATTTTTCTTTCCAAGTTAAAAAACATATATGTTACCTTTCCAACATCACATCGTGTGCCTTCATTCACCATCCCAGGATCTGGAACATCAGATCCAAGCTGGAAATCCACACCCCAGCATGTGGTGCCTTTACCAGGAGTACTAATAATAGCAGGCAAAATTCCAAATACAGGCATTTCTTGTACATTCTCACACTGAAGCTTTCCACACAAAGCGTTCCTAGAAGGAGAAATAGTGCAGTCAATCACAAAATGTATCCAGTGAAGATACAGAAGAAAAATCATGTGTTTACATACAGATGAAAAGTCACTGCTATTTAACTGAAAGGTCTCAACAAAGAAGAGTTCAAAATGACATTCCTTACTATGGCAAAGAAGAGATAAAAGTTGTAAGTGATGCTAAAAATGTAAATTAGTCAGGTACTAAGTAATGGTGATGCTTTTCTTTCCCCACATCTAATCATTCCTAATTATCTGTCTAGGTCCGCCCCCTAAAAAAATCTAATAAAATTTTTATAAATGTAATTTTATAAATGCCATTACACAATCAATGATAGAATAATATAAAAATCTAGTTAGTCTGCTTAAAGAATCATGACACAGAGAAAACTGGATCCTGCAATGTAATTTAATTCAGAAAGGACTTGATCTTTCGCCTTCCTTCCTTCCTTCCTTCCTTCCTTCCTTCCTTCCTTCCTTCTTCTCTCTCTCTTCTCTTTTGTGTGAGACAGAGAAACTGAGAGGTAAGCAGGAGATAGAGAGGAAAAGAGAGAAAGACAGCTGCAGCACTGCTTCATCACTTGTGAAAGCCTCCCTATCTGCAGGTTACCCTTGCATATGGTAACATATGCACTCAGGTACACCACTTCCAGACTCTCTGGAATCAGGAATCCTTTTTTTTTTTTTTTTAAATTTATTATTTGCTTACTGGGCCAGTGAAATTTCTGAGTAAAGCAGGACTAGAATCCTATGAGCTCAATTTCAAATATATAGTCCAAATAAGTATTACCATGTTGCAGTCATCTTACCATTATACTTTTTTTTCCCAAATAAGCCACCTAGTAACTTTAAAGTTTCATATATGTGATTTCTATATTTTAAGCAAGATACTCAGGCAAATCTAGAAACAAGATTAGTAAACAAGATATACATAAGTGATAACCCTCCCAAGTGTGCATTCATGCATACACTCCAAGGTTTTAGTGCTTCTTGATCAGTCACACTAACTCTCCACTCCCAAGACATAATAGCTGTCTTCCTATTTATTTACTCAGCCAATATTTAATAGGTACTTAGTATGTATGAAACATTATGCTAAAGACAGAAGATATAATACTTCACTATCTCTATAGTTGAGCAATGAAGGGTGATAACCAAATAGGTACACAAACAGTGATACATGTTACAAAAGAATATTCCATGGATAGTGCACCTTCTTTAACAAGTATATGAACCAGGTTCAAGCTGAGCTCCCATTGCACTAAAAGAAGCTTTGGTTCTGCAATCAGTCTCTGTCTCTCTCTCTCTCTCTTTCTGCCCCTCTCTCTAATAACCAAGCCCAGAGACAACAAAAGAATATTCCAAAGACAAAGAAAATTTGGTGATAATAAGGTCAATTTATCAAAAGAATTCACAAATTTAAGTATGCTTACCTCTAATAAGTGAATAATAATACAAATCCACAACATACATAGCAAAAATATACAGAAATAAAAGGATAGATTCAGAACTATAGTTGGAAAAGTTAACACATTTCTCCCAGAAACTAAAGAGTAGGTAACACACACATATACACATATGAAGATACAGAAGACTTTAAAATATGACTAACTTGACACAGAATAACAAATACAACAAAGCAGAACAGATATTTACTCAACAGTACATGGAATACTCACAAAATCCACCCCAAATGCTGGACATTCACACTTCAATGAAATTCAAATATATGAAATCATACAGACAACACTTTTAATGAAATTAAACTACAAATTAAAAAAGGTAACTATGGGGAGATTGGCTAAGTGCATATAATATCATGTACAAAGACCCCAGTCACATGGAGGGGGGCGCCTCATTAGCAGTGAAGCAGGTCTGCTGGTGTCTATCTTTCTCTCTATGTGTCTCCTTCCCTCTCAATTTCGCTCTGTCCTATCAAATATAGGACAGAGAAAAAGAGAGAAGGGAAGAAAGAAAGAGAGCAAGAAAAAAAGGGAAACGAAAGAAAAGAAACAGACTCCATTTAGTGAAGAAAAAAAGATGCAACTGCTAAGAATTCCTGTTCCCTTCAATTTAACATTTACTTCAGTTCTGAGTATATATTTAATCAATCTAAGCACTTAAGGTTTCAAATGAGTAAACTGGTTGAATTTTAACATTGGGCTTAAATTGTTCATGCATTTCTAATAATAACTTTTTTTCAGATCAAGGAGACCAGAAGTACTTGACAGTATATAAGACAGAGGGCGTTTTGTTGTTGTTGTTGTTATTGTTGTTTGTTTGTTTTCTACCAGGGTTATTGTTGAGGTTCAGAGCCTGAACTGAGAATCCACTGGTTCTGGTGGCCATTTTTCCTCATTGTTGTTGTTGTTGTTATTGATGTTGTTTGATAGGACAGAGAGAAATTGAGAGAGGAGGGGAAGATAGAAAGATAAACACCTGCAGACCTGCTTTACTCCCTGTGAAGTGACATCCTGCAGCAGGGGAGCTCAAACTGTATAGTTATTTGTACATAGCATTAAATGACACAAATCATGGTTAGGTCTTGTATAGTACAGTAAATCCTAACCATGGTATTTTCAAAGTAAATCAAGTTTCCAAATAACTTAGTTATAATAATAATTATCTATTGCCTTCTTAAACTCTAAGACAGCAAGAAACCTTCCTTATTCTCTATAATCCCATATTTCTCCCAGGCCTGGTACCTCTGGGGCTTGGCTCATTTACCTTCATGCTTGTGTTGATCCACACCACTTGATACTGCATCTGCTGATCTGAACCAAAGCAATGCTACCAGTGTCAGCTTGACATGTTTCACTTTGGCTTGTATCCAGAGTACCCAGGTGTACGATGTCAACCCTCAAGCTCCAATACTTTGATGAGACCTTTCCTAGCTCATAGGACTCCTTAATTCCATTTCTGGTGGCACACTTCCCAACAAAGCCACAGAACCTAGATATAGACCAGGGCCCATGAAATAGGGCACATGTGTACATGTATCCATAAATTAGGGGGAAATATATACCTTAAAGTAAAAATGCATGATAGTCTACAGTGACTCAATAAATGAAGTAAACAAGTAGACTTAAAAAAAGATATCATAAGGTACTTAATCAAATATTTTCTACTTAAAACTAGATCCTCTCCTTACCTACTCCCTAATTCACTTTCTTTAATCACTCTAAATTCAACTGTGTCATATAAAGTAAGGACTACAAAAGTTGGATAAGGGCAAGAGACAGGAACACTTAAATGATGGCTCTTTCGGTCACTACCAGGCCACGCCATGATCTGGGGCCCTACTCAGAGAGTACTGGGATTCTCATATAAATATGATGGGCTAGACCTCTAACAGATCCCTCTCTTCACCATCACTGGTTATTTCCCTCGGGAATAACATCATATACCCTCTTGTGGGCCTCTACAGGACCTTGCCCTCTCTGTAGAACAACAATGGTAGAAACTGTCCCACTCTCCAAAGGGAGGCTGGGTCAACATACTCTGTTACTTGGGAGAAATGGGTCTTAAAATGAATGCATGGCTAGAATGTTACTAGCCGTGACCATGATATTCGAGCACAGGTTGACAGGGATGCAGAGATTACACAGTCTCTGTGCTAAATACGGATAGACATGGGCCCTATGTCAGATCCGTGGGGTTTATAGTTAACAGTATTTATATACTCTTCCCATATCTGGGAGCTTCTCTCTTCCCTTATCCAGCTTTCTTGTGCTATCAACTCTGATACCATCTTCCCAGACAATACTCTTAGCTCACCTTCATGTTAGCTATTGGGCTCAGGCAAAAATTAATAAAGTCGTGGTTCCCTTGGAATATACCTAAAATAGACTTCCTAGCGTCTTCCAACATGAAGACCCCAGATTTCACCTGCTTTTCTTTTCTTTTTTTCTTTTTTTTTTTTTTGCCTTTAGGTTCGTGATTATTAAACAAATTGTTTTGCTCTACATCTTAATGCTTTTCAGCCACCAAGTTACAGATGCTACCATGATGTCAACTTGATATCCCTGAGTAGATGACTTCACCAATGTGTCCCGGAGTACTACCTCCCCAGAGCCCTACCTCCCTAGGGAAAAACAGAAATAGGCTGGGGGTACGGACTGATCTACCAATGCCCATGTCCAGTGGAGAAGCAATCACAAAATCCAAACATCCTCCTTCTGCACCCCATAAAGATCTCTGGTCCATACACCCAGAGGAATAATGAACAGGGATACTTTCAGTGGAGGTGTATGGAAATCTGGTGGTGGGAACTGTATGGAATTGTACCCCCTCTTATCCACAATCTTGTCAATCATTCAATCATTATTAAATGACTAAAACAAAACAGACTTCATTCAACGAAGAAAAATGTGTACAACTTAAGAATTTATGTTCCCTTCAATGTAATATTTTAATTGCATTTTTCTTTTTATTTAACCTATTTTTTAAACCAAGATCAATCTAATCTACCCAACTTACAGGACAGAATCATTCTTGGTCTTTTCTAAACATTATAAAAGAATCATGATGATATTATACCTGGAAGCAGCTGTACATTTGACCTTACTTTTATTCATAAATCACACATTAAATTATATGCTTTATTCTAAGTATCATTTTAAATTTATTTTGTGAGTGGAATGGCTAGAATATATAATCTTTCCATGGAATTTAAAATTAAAAAAATATATGGATAATGATTACATTCCCTCAGAAGATTGGAACACAAATATCAACAAACAGGAAACTTTATCTCTACAACTACACTGAAGACTACATGAGATAGTCAAAGCAGTCACGTTTTTATTAACATTGAAATGTACTTCTGTGAACTTTTTATCTTATCTAGAAATATGTATTCTGAATTTTCTGTGCATTGTACTTTATGTTAATTCTTAAGAAATTATAACAACATAAAATACATGAAGGAGAAAAGGGGGAGGAAAGAAGAAAGAATGGGATGAAAGGAGAGACAAAGATAAGGAAGGAGGGAAGGAAGAAAAGCATTAAGAAAAATTTTAAGAAAGGTGTTTAATCCTGTTAAGTAAGGAAGATGAAGAGGTCTTCCTCACATAAATCACACTTGATTTTTGAAGGGGACAAGAAGGTGTATCAGATAAAGGAACAACATGTGAAAAGGGACTAGCTGGCAAAAGGACACATGCATGTCCCTATGGTTACAGTATCTCACAGCATTTAATGACTGGATAATGACTTGAAAGAAACACTTCAAGGAGCATCTAGAAATATAGTAAATTAGAAGAATATCAGAAGAAAAGTCTATACAAAAGTCATGGAAACATATATTCAAGGAGAAAATGACCAACACAGTCAAGTGCTATGAAAAGATCTAGTCACATAAAGACCTAGAAATGTCTGTTAGAGCTAGTGACACAAGGATCACTGATGTTATGTTGTCTGCATAAGCACTGCACTATTTCAGTACAGTTGTTTGACCCTTCTAGCAGGGTCGGAAGTAGAGTGAGTGGAGGAGCAACAGTACTACAGAATTCTAATTATGTAAAATGTTAATGTATGCACGGTGCACAGAAATGAAAAGGAAGAAATACACGGTGAACGTATTATTTTCTAATAAGTGAATTTTACAGAAATAAAAAGTTCCATTTTATCATTTTAAAATTAAAGAGATTAGGAAACAGTGAATTGCAGACTCAATATTGCAGGTAATTTTACTATTTAACAGCATTATGTTTTAGTGAAAGAGTATGGGCAAGTACTTACTGGGAGTTCTTACTGTAGAACAATGGTAAATAAAGTAAGATTACTAAAAGAAATATATTAGATCATGTGAAAAGGATAAGCTACTACAGATATCTTAGTCATAATTTCTCTGAAGGTTTGGGTTCCAAAAAATGCAAATGTGAAGTTAAATACTTCAAGGATGGCAAGTTGACAGTCACAAGGAGTTGTAACGGTTATTAGTGATGAATGATTTTATAATCTTTCATACTTCTATAGAACCTGGCCTCCACTTACCCAGTGGCACACTTCTTGTATTCATTGCCAGAGTAACCACAATTGCCAAATCTGTCACCTTTAGAATTCACATCAATGAAACAATCTCTTGGGGCAGCCTTGGCTTCTGTAACATTAAAGATTTTAAAACAAAAGTTATGGCAGTTTAATTCAGGATTATAAGTATACCCTATGACAGTCTAAAAAAATCTAGAAGGATTGCTTCATCACTCTGAAAATGTTTTAGGTCTCCTAGATGAACTGTTTTGCTCCACGCTGTGTCCTTTTAACAACAAAACATTAAAATAATCCTTGGATTATACATAAAAATTATACTGGGCTCAAACAGTCAAACTCTAAAAAAGACATTGAACAAAAGAAAATCATTATTTGTTATTATTATTTAGAGAAGGGAGAGAGGGAGGAGGGAGAGAGGGAGAGAGAGAGACAGAGAGAGAGAGAGATTGAAACATCATTGCCTTGAAGTTTCCTTCAATGTAGTCTCAGACCTAGGGGCCAGTCTCAGACCAGAGTCATGTCATGACTAAGCAGCACACTAACCAAATGAGCTACTTTACTGGCCCCAAAGAAAATTATTAATAAATGAAAACAAGCATAATGATGAATGATTTTCAATATATTTATTTTCATTACCCTCTAGTATGTATCTTCTACATGCCTGGCTATGTCAGGCTAGAAAGAGCTGATGAAAAAAATGTCCCACTATTTATCATGTTTTATTATTTACTATATATGGATAATTAAGTTCTCCTGCGAATTAGATAGACAGTCATGGCATTTAACAATATATTGATCTATACTTGCTTTCCTTACATTTTATGTATTTATCAATTAATGTTTATTTATTGCACTCAGACATTCCTACAAATACTTTGTTTACAGAGGTTTTTTTTAAGCTAAAGTGCCAGTATTTCTAATTAATTATGAAAACTCACTTGCATATCTTACACATATGATACAACATTATTTTGCTTAAAAGACAATAAGTAGGAGAAGAACTGATGTGGTACTGGGGCTTGAACCTGGGTCCTCAAGTAGGGTATGGTGTGCTCTTTACCTGAAGAGTTATCTCTCTGCCAAATATATATATATTTTCTTCCTCATAATCAGTCACAAGATCACAACAGTCAACACTGTTCTGATCAAAAGTATAATTATCAAACCAAGACAACAATCAATTCAAATTAATAAGATGGATGATAGAAAATGAGAACAATTTTGATGTGAGTTAACGTTAGAGAAGAAAAGACACTAAATTCTTATTTTCTACAGCAAGAATAGTGATTTCTATATCAGTTAGTTAGCTAGCTAGTTAGCTAGTTATTTTTGGCAGATCTCAAACATTCATGACTTCACCATTCTTGGGGTGCATTTTTCAGTTAGAAAGAAAGAGTAAGAAATAGAGGAAGAATACAGCAGCACTAGGGTTTCCAGTATTGTGAGACTTGCATCTGCTGTCAGAGCTCAAACCTGGGCTGCACACAAAGCAAGATACAAGCCCTACCTATAGAATCATCTCTTAGTTCCCATGATAAAAAAAATCTATACTAAATGCCTAGAATTTAAAAAATTATCTAAAATTATCTAAATATTATGAAGAAGCAATAAAATAATAAACTATAAAAGTTAAAGTGGTTACTTTAAAGAGTAGGGACATTATGTACGAGGATACACTATTTTTCACAAAACTATAAAAATTTGATTAATATCTGTAAAACAATAAAAATCAAAACTTTGCATATGGTTATGCAAAGAGACTGTCATGCTTGAGGCTCCAGAGTCCCAGGTTCAAACACCTGCCCTACCACCATAAGCCAGAGCTGAGCAATGTTCTGGTAAAAAAGAAAGGAAGGAAGGAAGGAAGGGAGGGAGGGAGGAAGGAAAGAAGGAAGGAAGGAAGGAAGGAAGGAAGGAAGGAAGGAAGGAAGGAAGGAAGGAAGGAAGGAAGTTATGAACCAGGTTGTAGGGTGAGTGGAGGAGAAACAGTACTATAGAATTCTAAATATGTAAAATGTTAATGTATGCATTGTGCACAGAAATGAAAAGGAAGAAATACTCTACTTCCTACCCTGCTAGATGGGTTAAACAACTGTACAACATACGCCCTTCAAAAACTGAACCAAGAAGAACTACAGAACCTAAATTCACCAATCACAGACAAAGAAATCTAAACAGTTATTAAGAATCTTCCCAACAACAAAAGTCCTGGATCAGATGCCTTCACAAACGAATTCTAGAAAACCTTCAGGAAACAGTCAATACCTATACTTCTAAAGCTTTTCCACAAGATAGAAGAAACAAGAACACTCCCTTCTACCTTCTATGAAGCCAACATCACCCTGATACCAAAAGCAGATAGGGACACAACAAAAAAGGAAAACTACCGACCAATATCTCTGGTGAACATAGATGCCAAAATATTGAACAAGATCCTGGACAACCAGATACAGCAGTATATCAAAAAGATTGTTCATCATGACCAAGTGGGATTTATCCCAGGAATTCAAGGCTGCTTCAACATACACAAGTCAATCAATATCACTCATCACATCAATAAAAGCAAAACCAAACACCACATGATTATCTCAATAGATGAAGAGAAAGCCTTAGACAAAATCCAACACCCATTCATGCTCAAAACACTACAAAAACTGGGAATAGATGGAAATTTCCTTAATAATGGAGTCCATATGTAGCAAATCTCCAGCCAACATCATACTCAATGGACAGAAGCTGAAAGCATTCCCCCTCAGATTGGGGACTAGGCAGGGCTGTCCATTATCACCATTACTCTTCGTCATAGTATTGGAAGTCCTTGCCATAGCAATCAGGCAGGAAAGAGAATCAAAGGAATACAGACTGGAAGAGAAGAAGTCAAGCTCTCACTATTTGCAGATGATATGATAGTATACATAGAAAAACCTAAAGAATCCAGCAGAAAACTGCTGGAGGTTATTAGGCAATATATCAAGGTATCAGGCTACAAAATCTATGTACAAAAATTGGTGGCATTTTTTATGCTAACACTAAATATGAAGAAGAAGAAGACATCCAGAAATCACTCCCATTTACTGTTTCAGCAAAATCAATCAAATACCTAGGAATAAAACTGACCAAAGAAGTAAAAGACTTGTATACTGAAAACTATGAGTCACTATTCAAGGAAATAGAAACTGATACCAAGAAATGGAAAGACACCCCATGCTCATGGATTGGAAGAATTAATATCATCAAAATGAATATTCTCCCCAGAACCATATACAAATTTAATGCAATACCCATCAAAGTTCCACCAAGCTTCTTTAAAAGAATATAACAAAAACTACAATCATTTATCTGGAACCAGAAAAAATCTAGAATTGCAAAAACAAGCTTGAGGAAAAGAAACAGAAATGGAGGCATCACACTCCCAGATCTCAAACTATATTATAATGCCATCATCATCAAAACAGTATGGTGCTGGAACAAAAATAGGCACACAGACCAGTGGAAAACAATTGAAAGCCCAGAAATAAATCCCCACATCTATGGACATCTAATCTTTGCTTAGGGGGCTCAAAGTATTAAATGGAGGAAGGAGGCTCTCTTCAATAAATGGTGCTAGGAAAACTGGGTTGAAACATGCAAAAGAATGAAACTGAACCACCTTATCTCACCAGAAGCAAAAATCAACTCGAAATGGATCAAGGACCTAGATGTTAGACCAGAAACTATCAAATACTTAGAGGAAAACATTGGTGGAACACTTCCCACCTAAACCTCAAGAACATCTTTAATGAAACAAACCCAACTGCAAGGAAGAATAAAGCAAAAACAAACCAGTGGAACTACATCAAATTGAAAATCTTCTGCACAGCCAAATAAATTATCACACAAACAAAGAGACCCCTCACAGAATGGGAAAAGATCTTCACATGCCATACATCAGACAAGAGACTAATCACCAAAATATACAAAGAGCTCAGCAAACTTAGTAACAAAAAAGCAAATGAACCCATCCAAAAATGGGCAGAGGATATGAACAGAACATTCACTACAGATTGCAAGAGAAATGCAAATAAATACAACATTGAGATACCACCTCAACCCTGTGAGAATGGCATACTTAAAAAAGGTCAGCAGTAAAAAATTTTGGAGAAGCTGTGGGGACAGAGGAACCCTTCTGCACTGCTGGTGGAAATGTAAATTGGTCCAACTCTGTGGAGAGCAGTCTGGAGAACTCTCACAAGGCTAGACATGGACCTTCCATATAACCCAATAATTACTCTCCTGGGGATATACCCCAAGGACTCCATCACACCCAACCAAAAAGATATGTGTACTCCTATGTTCATAGCAGCACAATTCGTAATAGGTAAAACCTGGAAGCAACCTAAGTGCCCAACAACAGATGAGTGGCTGTGGTATATATACACAATGGAATACTACACAGCTATTAAGAACAATGAACCCACCTTCTCTGACCCATCTTGGATGGAGCTAGAAGGAATTATGTTAAGTGAGCTAAGTCAGAAAGATAAAGATGAGTATGGGATGATCCCACTCATCAACAGAAGTTGAGAAAGAAGAACATAAAGGGAAACTCAAAGCAGGATCTGACTAAATTTGGAGTAGGCACCAAAGTAAAAACCCTGTGGTGAGGGTGAGGGTGAGGGTAGATGTTCAGCTTCATGGGGCAGGTGGGAAGGAGAAGGGGAGATGGGGTGGAACACAACCGTTTGGTGGGGGGAATGGTGTTTATGTACACTCCTATTAACGTGTAGTCATATAAATCACTATTTAAGTAATACGAGAGGAGAAAAACTAATTGGATGTCTCAAACTTTTTAAAGCACAGACTGAGTCTTTTTAATGCATAGGCTGAGTCTTTGATATGTTGACACTCTCAAAAGCTTAGTCTAGGGAGAACAGAAGCAACCAGTGGCATATAGAAACAATGTCAAAGGACATAAAATATGGTGATGGTGTGTATGATATAGCAAATCCAAACAAAAGGATTTTTCAAAGTTAACCCAATTGCCAAGCAATGTGATTATAGCAATATCGATTGTCTTCTTGAACCCTAAAACAGCAGGAACCTCCTACTTACTATATAGAGCCTATATTTCCCCCAGGTCTGGAACCTCTGGGGTAGGGCTCACTTTCCTGCATGCTTCTCTCAAGTCATACAAATGATACTGCATCCACCGATTCCAACCTAATCAACGCAACTTAGTACCAACTTAGCATGCTTCACTTCAGACTGTGTCCAGAGACATCAGGAATGGAATGTCAACCCTTCACCCTCATTACTCGGGTGAGACCTTTCCTTTCATGGTATTCTTTAATTCTATTCCAGAAAGTTCACTTCCTAACAAAGTCCCAAAACCTAGATATAGACCAGGTCCCATTGATAGGGCATATGTTCACATGTATCCATAAATTAGAGCAAAGTATGTACCTGAAAGCAAAAATACACAATAGTCTGTAGTGAGTCAGTATCAAGTTCATAATGAAATAGTGGCTACTTAGACTTAGTTACCCTCCTCACCTACTTCCTATTACAGTTCTCTCACTCACTCCAAAGCTAACCTTATCAAAGCAAGGACTGCAAAAGCTGAGTAAGGGAAAGAGACTGGCATACTTTAATGACGACACTTTAGTCACTCTCAGGCCACCCCATCAGCTGGGTTCCTAATCGGGGAGTCCTGAGATTCCCAAACAGACTTGATGGACCTAGAACTCAAATAAATCCCTCTCTCCATTGTTACTGGTCATTTCTATCAGGAACAACAATATAGACCCCTTTGTGGGCCTCCACAGGACCTTGCCCTCAACTTAGATCAACAATGGTAGAGAATGTTCCATCCTCCAAAGGGAGGATGGACAACATACTCTATGCTACACCTGAGGAAGATGGGTCGATATTGGGGCAGCATGGCATGTTCATACTCATGACCACAGTATGTGAGCTCAGATCTAGAGGGATGCAGAGATCACACAGGCTCCTAAGCTAATTATGGGCCCCAGATCAAATCAAATCAATGTGCTTTATAGTCAACAATATTTATACCCCTTCCCCATATTAAGGAACTACTCTCTTCCCTGATCCAGCTCTCTGGTACTTTTTCCAGCCATGACATCATCTCCCTAGACAATAACTTGGATCCACATGCATATCAGATTTCAGACTCAGGAGCAAAAAAAAAAAGGGAAAACAAAAAACAAAAAACGAGTATAGCCACAGGCCCTTTGCGATTTAACTAAAATATGCCTACTAGCTATCTACAAAATGGGGACTAGACAGGGCTGTCCACTGTCACCGTTACTCTTCAACATAGTATTGGAAGTTCTTGCCATAGCAATCAGGCAAGAGAAAGAAATCAAAGGAATACAGATTGGAAGGGAAGAAGTCAAGATCTCACTATTTGCAGATGATATGATAGTATACATAGAAAAACCTAAAGAATCCAGCAGAAAACTACTGGAAGTTATTAGGCAATATAGCAAGGTATCAGGCTACAAAATCAATGTACAAAAATCAGTGGCATTTCTTTATACAAACACTAAATCTGAAGAAGAAGACATCCAGAAATCACTCCCATTTACTGTTTCAGCAAAATCAATCAAATACCTATGAATGAAGTTGACCAAAGAAGTGAAAGACTTGTATGCTGAAAACTATGAGTCGCTATGCAAGGAAATAGAAACTGATACCAAGAAATGGAAAGATATCACATGCTCATGAATTGGAAGAATAAATATCATCAAAATTTATCCTTTCTTAAATAAAATAAAAACAAACAAAAAAAAATGAGTATAGCCACAGGCCCTTTGCAATTTAACTAAAATATGCCTACTAGCTATCTACAAAATGGAGGACTCCCCAACTCTTCATCTGCACTGCTCTAGACCTTGGGCCCATGACTGATCAACAATTTGTTTGACTTTGTATGTTAAGTCTCTTGTCAACCACCAGGTCCCAGATGCTAGCATGATGCTGACCAGACTTCCCTGGACAGACAACTCTACCAGTGTGTCCTGGAATTCTGATTCCCCAGAACTTCACCCCACTAGGAAAAGAGAGAGGCAGGCTGGGAGTATGGACTGACCAGTCAATGCCCATGTTCAGTGGGGAAGCAAATACAGAAGCCAAACCTTCAACCTTCTGCATACCACAATGACCTTGCGTCCTTACTCCAGAGGGTTAAAGAGTGGGAAAGCTAGCAGGGGAGGGGATCGGATATGGAGTTCTGGTGGTGGGAGTTGTGCGGATCTGTGCCCCTCTTATCCTATGGTTTTGTCATGTGTCTTTCTCTCCCCCTCTCTCGAATTCTCTCTGTCCTATCCAACGACAGCAATAACAACAACAACAATAATAACCACAACAATGATAAAATAACAAGGGCAACAAAAAGGGGGAAAAATAGTCTCCAGGAACAGTGGATTCGTGGTGCAGGCACCCAGCCCCGGAAATAACACTGGAGGCAAAAAAAAAAAAAGCTGATCTCAAAAAAACTGATAAAAAATGTAAACTTATTATAATGAGGAGTCAGGCAGTAGTGCAGCGGGTTAAGGACACGTGGCACGAAGCGCAAGGACCAGAGAGAGGATCCTGGTTTGAGCCCCCGGCTTCCTACCTGCAGAGGAGTCGCTTCACAAGCGGTGAAGCTGGTTTGCAGGTGTCTTGTCTTTCTCTTGCCCTTCTGTCTTCCCCTCCTCTCTCCATTTCTCTCTGCCCTATCTAACAACGACAACATCAATAACAACAACAATAATAACTACAACAACAATGAAAAACAAGGGCAACAAAAGTGAAAGTAAATTTTAAAAAATTAAAAAGAAACGTACTAAAATGAAAATGATGCTATATAAATATATTTCCACATACAGATACATCACTGTATATGTATATATATTACATGTAACATTATATAGGGAGAATATAGATATGCAAAGGGAGAGGATACAAGCAAAAATCACTAACTGAATGTGGACATATCAAATTCACGATCACAACATCCTGTGAAGAAGAATGAGGGTAAGATGACAGGACAAAAATAAATGAAATTCAAGAGATCATGTATGAATGAAATCTTACTTGAGCCAAAGATGACCTGACACTGAGCATCATAATATTGGCACATGCCATTGTAACAATAGGCTTTGTTATTCTGGCAAGGATATCCATTCTGAATAAAAACATCTGGTTGACAGAACTGAGAAGAACCATTGCAGTATTCTGGAACATCACATTCATTAGTTTTCCCACGACATAAAGTACCACCTGGAAGGAACTGAAGTAACAAAATACAGGTTACAGTGAAATATTAAGAGAATTCCAACAAAAGAATCATTTGAAATCATAGTTTCTATCTATAAAAAATTCTAAGAACAAAAAATTGAACAGTCTAATAGAAAAATAAAGACCAATGATAGGTAGGCCAAAAAAGTTACAAGCTATGAAAAATGAAAAGTAAATACAACTTAATTGATCATTGATAATTTACAGAAATGCAAATTAAATAAAAATACATAAAAATGTTTATAAAAACACTTAAATTATTTGGTCTAGCATATACACTATTCTACCATGCCTGGGCATATATTTTCACTTTTTTAATTTCAGCTATAGAATCAGAGAGGGGGAGAGGGAGACAGACACCCCAGCACTATTCCATTATCAATTTAGTACTCTCTGTTGTGAAAACTTGGCCCTGAGGCTTCAAGCATGTTATGATGCATGTCAGTACAGTAAGTTATCTTCCAATCTACTTAAAACACACCTTCTAACTACCAAACCATAAATATAACACTTGCTAGCAACACCTAAGCATGAATAAAAAACATTTGCTCATACTTTTGGTGGAAGTATACACTTGCACATTTTTGGAAGGCATACGGAATATATGTCAAGTATCTGATATAAAGATTCTGATCAGGGGCCAGGTGGTAGTGCACCTGGTTGAGTGTACATGTTACAATGCACAAGGACCCAGGTTTGAGTCTCCAGTCCCAACCTGCAGGGGGAAAGCTTTTTGAATGGTGAAGCAATGTTGCAGGTGTCTCTTTGTCTCTTTCCCTCTCTATCACCCCCTTCTTTCTGGGTTTTTGGCTGTCTCTATCTAACACACAAATAAACAAAATTAAAAAAATTTTAAAAAGAACTGAAGAAAAATTATTTAAAAAAATAAATAGACTTAGGGAGGGGGACAGGTGGTGGTGCACCTGGTTAAGCACATGCAGATGAAACACAAGGACCTGACATAAAGATCCAGGCTTGACCCCCCATGGCCCCACCTGCTGAGGGGGGGATGCTTCACAAGTGGTGAAGCAGATCTTTAGGTGTCTTTCTTTCTCTCCCTGTCTTTCCCATCCTCCTTTCTCAATTTCTCTCAGTCCTAGTCAGTAAAATAATAATAATAATAATAAATCCTCCAGGAGCAGTGAATTCATAGGACTGACACTGAGCCCCAGCAATAACCCTGGAGGGGGGTGGAGACTCCAGTCTAATACTTCACTCACAAACACAATTTGGAAAAATCTAGATCACCATCATTAGTTAACCAAAATAAATTACAGAATAGTCCTATAAAAAGGTACTAGCTACAGAACCATGTAGAACTATATAAAAGAAGATGGTATCTTATTGAAAAAAGTAGGTGGTAAAAGTATGTATGTGTCAACAACTGTACTGTAAACTATAACCCACAGAATAAAATGATTAAAAAAAATAAAAATGTGTATTTGTTTATCAAGTTATATGCATATAACACCCTATTTGTAAAGGAAAAAGTGATTCATCTGCTAAAGAATCACTGACAATATCTCCGAGAATGGTAAAATAGTAAGACTTTTCACTGTCTATGTATTTTTGCACTGTTAAATTCTTTATTAAATTGAAGAGTACTATTAACTCAGAAAAAGTCTCCATTTTGGAAAAAAAAAAGCTTACTATTGACAAAGTGTCATAAGAGAATGTGACTTAAAAGTATAAACAAGTAACAAAATCTTCCATAAAAATCATATTTAAAAGTATTAGAATGGAGAAAATAAAATGTGATTGCATAAATTTCTTCTGCTACAGTTTTCCAAACAGGGAAGCTATCCTTACCCAGCAGTCTTTACAACAGTCACCATACGCACACTCTGCAAATGATTTAAGCTTACAGGTGCTTCCTTCACAGCAAGGGTCCAGCTCACATTCCTGTGAAGAGAGGAAAGAAGATCAATGCAGAAAAATGTACTGTCATCATTATCCATTAGTAAAATTCTTATCTTAGACCTAACATCTATTTCTTTCTAACTTGACCACAGCAGCAACTCTCTGGAAAGAGTCACCTGTTAGCCTACCAGAATTTATCAGTGATTATAGTCAATAGTTATTAAGTAGATATAAATATAGCTATCTATGTTTCAACATCTTGTTTTTAAGTTTTACTTACTTACTGATGAGCAATAAAGAGAGAATCAGAACATCACTCTGCCACATGAATTTTTAGCAAGAAAATAAAATATCATTCCCAAAAAGGCTGTATACTGTATGATTCCACTTATTTATTTAGTATCACTTAATGGGAAAAACTGCAAGTGGAGAACAGTTTATTGATAGCCAGGGATAAGGACCATAAGGAAAAGTGGAGAAAATAGTAGAAAAATAGAAGACAAAACATGGAGCATCCTTTGCCACCAAAACAGATGACATGATTTGTTATCTAGGAAGGAGGAGATAACCAGTCCTAGGAACATACATGTCTAATTCATTGCTAACTTTACTTTAGCTCTTACATCATAGCTACAGCAATTTTTTAATTACAAAAGGGTTTATTTAGTTTTATGTTTTGCAAATATCATGACAAGTTCACAGAGCAAATGATCAAAAATTAAACTGACCTTTGCAGTACCACAGTCACATTCTTCCCCAGGATCCACCAATTTATTACCACAGAAAGGTGCACTATAGGCTTCATCAGACTTTGGAATATTAAGAAGGCAGTTTCCTCCTTTATTTAAAGTTAGTTTCTCAAAGTCCTCTGCACTGCAGCTGCTAAAATTTCTGGAACCTCTATAGTAAACATTCAATAAAAGACCTTATATCATAATGATTATTCATTTTGAAAATTTTAAATCAGACCTTCAACAAACAAGAAATATGTTAAATGGAAGAAAATAAACTAATAAAAGTAGGGAAAAATGATATATACTTTTAACAAACAAAATATTTCTTCTGACATTACATAACATTTATCCTGGCTATAATACATCTCTCTGAAATTATCTTCCAAACATACCATTACAAAAAAAAAAAAAACAAATATCATAAATCTCATCTGCCAGACTTTTATAAAAATCACCCAGTCTTATCCAGAATTAAGGTTTAAGTAGATTAACACATTAAAAAGTTTATCAAATATTTTAAATTGATTCTCTGTTTCCCTCAACTGTTTGTACTCTGCATATTACCATTCTTCCACTCCTCTCACTACCCTTTATTGGGAGCTGCATGAAATTCATATGTACTGGCATTTCCAGTTTGAAATTTTAGAGGCACTAAGAAGGATGCATAGTCTAGATTTGTAGTTACAGTTATTCCTCACAACAACAACAAAAATTCTCTTTTAAGGTAAGATAAGTCCTGTCAGAATAAAAGGGTATCTTCCACCTTCTGCATCCCACAATGACCTTGGGCCCATACTCCCAGAGTGTTAAAGAATAGGGAAGCTATCAAGGGAGGGGATGGGATACGGAGTTCTGATGGTGGGAATTGTGTGGAGTTGTACCCCTCTTATCCTACGGTTTTTGTCAGTGTTTCCTTTTTGTAAATAAAAAATATATTTTAAAAAAAAGAATACAAGGGTTATCTTGGGTGCTCCACCTTCTATAATTTTTCCTCCAAATTGTTACTTTTTCTGTCTATGCCAAAAAAAACCCCTCCCAGCTTTGAACCCTATACAAGTAACTTAAACTGGCCACTATACTGAACTATTACTAAAAATTCCTAAGCTTTAGCATATTTTTTCATGTCCTTAGTACACTGTCTGTTGTCTACATTTCTGATATTTTAATATTCATGTAGCTAATCCTGTTAATACCCTGTTCTCACAGTAGTCTGAATTCTTTTCCTTCATTGATCATGTCTTTCATCATGCCTGCTCTGTTACAAACACGGCCATGTTTCATGAATGTATTACCATTACTTAAAACTGCTGAGTTGTGACCTCCATTTTGTGCATTCCATGTTCTCTCTGGTAGCCTAACCCCAATACATCTTCAAGCCAACCAGGAAGTAGAAACCATTGATTTTTCCCTTTTTCATCTCCCTTTCTCCTTGACTTCTACTCCAAATCTCTTCTCACTTAAATAGTTACTCCTTTGTAGTGTGTGTACTTAACCAGTGCGCCACCACATGGCCCCATAGTTACTCCTTTGTATAAAGGTTTGACTTCCTTGCTACTCTCTCATTTCATTCTTCTTGGCCTAAACAAAAACTCATTAAGTCCAACACTCTTCTGTACTGATGCAGCTAAATGTGGGTGGAGAAAAACTTACAATCACCAGACTATGCTCATTTTAAAAATATAATAAAAACATTACTATGAATCTCAAGTAGCCTTTTAAAAAATAATCCAGCAAACACATTGTATTATATTCATTTCACCATTCTACTCAACCTCTATTTCATACTTCTTCCCATTTCTTGAAACTCCAGATCGTTTCTTTCCTATTCTGTCTTTCAACTGAAAAGCCTGCTTCTTTTCTCCTCTTGTTTGTTTTTACAGGGGCTTCACTACTACAGGCTGACTGTATCAGACAGAGATACCACAGATACCAAAGCACCAAAGCCCAAAGCTTCCTCAGAGCAATGGAGACCAACTGGTTGATTTTAATCCGGGTCACACACATGACAGCAGTCACACAATCCAAGGGAGCTACCCTTGCTAGCTTGAGTCTACTGTCATTCATTTACTTCTATGATTACTTTTATCCCAGTAGCAGTCTATTAAAATCAAACCCTTCTACTTATATCCCAGAATCCACACTATTTCACCCACTCTTAAAGTTATTCCAGCTACATTTCTCCCTCGATCCTAGAACACTTATCTTCCCCCACTGCTAAATTAGTCCTACATTCACAAAGATTTGCCAGTTTCTTTCACCTTGAAAATAAATTCATCCTGATTATACTTCCTTTGCCCTTGTTCTTCCTTCAGAAATTAATCTGGCTAACTTTCTACCCATCTGTTTCAGGTATTTAAGCTAGTATCATCTCAAAAAATTCTACCCTGATGATACAAATTTAAAATTACAAACTGACTTCTACTACAATCACCACCACCACCACCACCACCACCACCACCACCACCACCTCTGGCATGCTCAAACTTCCATACCTTGCTCTATTTTATTTTCCATTGTGCCTGTCATCTGCTAACATACTCACGTATTTGTGAAAAGTCATGACATTTTTTTTTGCATAGAAAAACGTGTCAGTGTGGTCCAGGAGGTGGCACAGTAATAAAGCTTTGGACTCTCAAGCATGAGGTCCTGAGTTCGATCTCCAGCAGCACGTGTGCCAGCGTGATGTCTGGTTTTTCTCTCTCTTATCTTTCTCATTAATAAATAAATAAAATCTTTAAAAATATATATGTCATGACTTTTCTGACAACCCAATATTTATTATGTTGACAGACTTCCTCTTTTTTTTTTAATATTTTATTTATTTGAACTCAAGACCTCATGCTTGAAAGTCTAGTGCCTTAGCTACTGCACCACCTCTGGGACCACGTGCTTTGCTTTGCTCTGCTCTGCCCTGCTCTGCTTTCTTTCTTTCTTTTTGCCTCCAGGGTTCTTGTTGGGGTTTGAAGCCTGCACTTCGAATCTACTGCTCCTGGAGGCCATTTTTCCCCTTTTGTTTCCCTTGCTGTTTTACCGTTGTTGTGGTTGCATTGTTATTGCTGTCATTGTTGTTGGATAGGACAGAGAGAAATCGAGAGAGGAGGGGAAAACAACGAGGAGGAGAGAAAGACCTGCAGGTGGGGAACGAGGGGCTCGAACCTGGTTCCTTAAGCCAGTCCTTGTGCTTGGTGCCATTTGTGCTTAACCCGCTGCGCTACCACCCACCCCCCCCCTTTTATTTTTATTATTGCCACCAGGATTATTTCCAAGGTATTGTGACTATACCATGAATCTGTTGCTCCTGGAGGACATTTTTTTCATTTTGATAGGACAGAGAGAAATTGAGAAGGGCAGGGGAAAATAGGGAAAGAGAAAGATACCTGCAGTACTGCTTCACCACTCAAAGCTTCTCTTCCCGCAGGTGGGGACTGGGGATTCAGACCCTGGTCCATTAGCATGGAAGTGTGTGTGCTCAACTAGTGTGCCACTACCATGCCCCATGTTGAGAGTTTTTCTTCTCCATTCAAATCTAAGCTCTATGAACAGCAAATCTGTATCTAATTCACTGAGATATTCCAAGAGCCTAAACCAAACTCTGACTGAGTCAGTACTTAACAAAGTGAACACAGTACTTGTTTCCTTTTCATTATCTTTTACACTATTTTCAGTTCCACAATAACATAGTTTCACGACATTCCTTCCTTGGCTATGTGCTCCTTTCGTTTTTCTAATCAACAATCTTATCTCATTAATGATTACTCTTTTCTTGTTCCCTCAATTAATTTTTGTGAACTTCATTGACAAGGCAAACACTAAACACACTTCCCTCTCCTGCACGAAATCTTTTACAAGCATGCAAATTTTCTTACAAATATAATTTCATTGTTATGTAGATTTTTCAAAAGCACTGTTCTAATTTTTCCTTAGCTACTTTGAACTTAGTAGTATTTGCTCAGAAACACTGTGCACATTTCTGCTTGACAGTGCCCCTTTTCACCAGAATGGGATTAGGACTGTACTCTCAGATCTGAAAATAAAGGAGTGGTTTATGAAAATAAAATTCTCACATTTGCAGTATTTTAGGAGTTTCAGGAAGACAGGGAAGGTAAAAGCACCATGGGCTAAAGATATTCCCCCCACATGATAGCTTCATCTGTGTTTGTTAAAAATAACTGTTTTTCATACCTAATTTTCTTTTGGCCTCCTTTCATGCTCCCTGGATGCAGGTGACTACTGTGTCCAGCTCTCTATCTAGTACTGCTGTCTGCACTAAGTTAGGAAGGAACCCAGTTTCCTTATGATCAGTATGCATCAAAAAGAAGTCAAACAACTCAATGGTTTGTATTCATTCAAGACTCTCTCTTACACTTACTTTTGAACCCTGGTAAAAGAAGGTGTCCTAAAATCAAAGGTTCTGAACACAGACTTCCTTACTTCAAAGCCCACTTACACTATTTACTTAGATGTGTAAGCTCAGCGTTCTCATCCATAAATACAGTAAATAATTCAGTTAAAGTCAACTACTCTTTCCATTCCCCTTTGTCTTATTTCTCATCTTTATCTAAAATAGAGGTGTTGATCTTAATAGGTCAAATTTCTTCCTGTTGCAATGACAATGTAGTAGTTTCTTCCTTCCCTTCCTTCCTTCCTTCCCTTCCCTTCTCTTCTCCTTCCTTCCTTCCTTCCTTCCTTCCTCCCTCCCTCCCTCCCTCCCTCCCTCCCTCTCTTGTAGTAGTTTCTTGAAAAGAGGTTTGTGAATAAATGCATACATAGTTCTCTGTAATCCAAACTCCATGGACTATACTAGATACCTTTTCTTAGTTTCGAATTCAGATGTAAAATTTTTCAATATTCTTTACATTTTGCATCTGCCAACTCATTTCTAGAAAATAGTAACTCATTTGTGCCCATATAAGTATTTCTTACCTTTTTAATGGAAATATTCACTCAACTAAAAACAGACTTTTTTTTTTGCATGCCTGAGGCTCCAGATGCCTCAGATTCAGCCCCCAGCACCACAATATACCAGAGGTAAGCAGTATTCTGGTTTCTTTGCCACTAAATCATAGAAATTTTTTTTTAATAATAGATACTTCATTAGAGTAGTTGCAACGTGATTTAGAAGAACAGAGAATAATATTCACCTCTTTTCAGCATAGACGTGTATATGTTTAATCAATACTGACCTACATCAGCCTATTAAAGAGAAGGTATTCAGGAGTCAGGCTGTCGCACAACGGGTTAAGTGCAGGTGGCGCAAAGCGCAAGGACTGGTGTAAGGATCCTGGTTCGAGCCCCCGGCTCCTCACCTGCAGGGGGGTCACTTCACAGGCGGTGAAGCAGGTCTGCAGGTGTCTTTCTCTCCCTTTCTCTGTCTTCCCCCCTTCTCTCCATTTCTCTCTGTCCTATCCACCAACAATGACATCAATAGCAACAACAATAATAACCACAGCAATAAAAAAACAACAAGGGCAACAAAAGGGAATAAATAAATAAAAACATTTTTTTTAAAAAAGAAGGTATTCAGTTACTCACGATGCTCCTGAATTCATGATGCAACTCTTTGCTCCACAAAAACAATCTCTGCCATCATCATGATTCATCCCAAGATTATGGCCCAACTCATGAGCAACAATGGATGCAAATGTCTCCACAGTGATTTGTCCAAACTGCCCAAACACAGGAAGGCAATAATTAGGTGTCTGATTTAGAAGAATGCTTTGCATCTCAGATCCCTACACACATGAAATTTAATTACTACAGTGGTGGCAGTCCCTAAGATAAATCTAGCATCCTATAATAATAAGAAACAGGTGTGACTCAACATAATGATGACAGAGACAAAAGCCTTTTTTTAGTAATCTTATTGAGGGGTTAATGCAGTATAGGACAGCTGTTCATACATGGGTATAATTTCTCAAGGACAGACCCTTTAAGAAGCCAATACAGTCCTATGGAAAACAGCCTGGAGAAATATCAGAAGGCTATAAATGGACCTACCCTAGGACCCAGCAATTCCTCTTGTGGGGATATATCTAAAGGAAGCAAATACACCCTTCTGAAGAGATCTCTATACACCTATGTTCCTAGCAGCAGAATTTATAGTAGTACAAATCTGAAAGCAACCCCGATGTCCAACTACAGATGAACAGCTGAGAAAGTCGTGGTATATATACACAGTGGAATACCACTAGCTGCTAAAAATAAAGAAGTTATTTCCTTCTTCTCGTCTTGGATGGAGCTCGGAAGAATCATATTAAGGGAGATAAGCCAAAATAAAAAGGACAAATACCAGGTGATCTTACTCAAAGGTGGAACTTGAGAAACAAAAAGAAAGAAAAAATACAAAGTCAAGTTTGAACTGAGTAATGCACCAAAGCATGAGACTTTGAAGAAGGAGAGAAAAAGTGGGGGGGCTGTGGGGTCTTTGGGGTGCTGGTACATGTTGGTGAAAAAAGACTTAAATTGGGGGTGAGAGTGTTTTGCAGACACCTAGGGGATAAGAAGTTATGCCCATGTGTCAACAACTGTACTTTAATTCATTAAGCTCCAAATAGAGAAAGAAAAGACAAGGAAAGAAGGGAAGAAAGAAAACTAATGAAGCTAATTTCATCTCTTGAAATGATGACTGTTTTCTTCCATAAAAATTGAGGAGCTGGGCAGGGGAAAATAGCATAATGGTTACGCAAACAGACTCTCATGCCTGAGGCTCCAAAGTCCCAGGTTCAATCCCCTACACCACCATAAGCGAGAGCTGAGCAGTGCTCTGGTAAAAAAACAAAAAACCTTAAAAAAATTAATAAATAAATAAATTGAGGAGCTAATATTTATGCAATAAATACTAGATAACAAACTTATCTGTAAGAAAAAAAAATACAACTGAAGCACTATATTCCTTATAATATCCAAAAGACATTTTAGGTACTGGGAGAGAAAGTGTTGACACAGTCCTACACAGCTGTCCATAGCTAACATCAAGAATAAAAACGTACCACATTAATTCCACCTGCATGACTCCTGGAACACACTGTTCCCACAAATGCCATTCCTGCAGTGCCACCAAAACCCTTCTTCCTGAATGAAAAAATGAGGTGAATATTTTATAAATTTTTGGGGGGAGGCAGGGAGGAAAGAAACACAATGTTCTTGTTTCATTCAGTAATCTTAAACAGAATTGGTAGAATTTGTCAATATAAAAAAGTATCAGAAAAATGGCAAAGAAGAACACTTTCACATCAGAATAGAGTAGGCTCCAAGATAATGTCACTGAGTAGAGCACATGCATTACCTTGGTTGAAATCCAAAACCAAACTCCAGGCACCACAAAGGAGATGCCTTGACACTCAGTGCAATGGGGGATCAAGCTCAAAATAGAACCATGTACATAACAAAGCAGGAACACTATCCAGGTGAGCTATATTTCAACCCATATTTAAAACTTTATGTATGGGCTAGAGAGACAGCATAATGAATATGCAGAATGACTGGCATGCCTGAGGCTCTGAGGTCCCAGGTTAATCTCCAGATCCACCAAAAGCCAGAGCTGAGCAATGCACTGGCCTTTTCTCTATATATTTCTCTTTCACTAAAATAAAAATAAATAACTAAAAAAAGACAAAATAAAAATGTATGTATACCTAGTTATCATACTAATGACCAGTCTCCTCTACCATGATATGGACTCCACGAGAAAATAATCTATTTTACTCACTGTTACACCACAGTGCTTAGAATATAGACCTAACTAACATCTTTCAGCTGAGTGAGCCTGAGGCATTGGGGCATAGAGGAACTGCCATGAACACAGACTAGATACGTGACCCTCTAGTGCCTACCATGGTCCACAAGTTCCAATTATGTACTCTGAGCTTCCAAGTTTTTATGTCCCTTCCACCCTCATTCTTAACCATTAATCAACAACCAGGAGTCATAGACACACTGGAAATGCTTCCCACCTGACAGACTGTGACCAAATGGAGGGGCTAAAACAGCTGTGTAAGTAAAGTTGGGCAAGGCATGTCCAGTGAGCACCATGACTGTTCCTTTTGTATCTTTGTGAACCAGAGGGAATGTTTACTGGTCTGAGAATACTTCTAGTTAAAATTTTAGTAAAACTTAATTAAAAGGCCAGGTAATAATCATATTGTTTGGCAATTGGGTTAACTTTGAAAAATCTATTGTCTTCTTAAACCCTAAGACAACAGGAATCTCCCACTTCCTTTATAGAGCCTATGTTTCTTCCAATCCTGGAACCTATGGGGTGGGGCTCACTTGCCTGCATGCTCCTCTCAAGTCATACAAATGATATTGCATCCACTGATTCCAACCTAATCAATGCAACAAGTACCATCACAGCATGCTTCACCTCAGACTGTGTACAGAGACGTCAGGCATGGAATGCCAACCCTTCACCCTCATCACTCAGGCAAGACCTTTCATTTCAAGGTACTCTCTAATTCCATTCCAGGAGGTTCACTTCCTAACAAGGTCCCAAAACCTAGACATAGGCCAGGTCCCATTAGATAGAGCATATGTTCACATGCATCCATAAATTAGGGCAAAATATATATCTGAAAGCAAAAATACACAATAGTCTGTAGTGAGTCAGTATCAAGTTTATAATGAAATAGCATCCACTTAGACTTAGATACCTCCTCACCTACTTCCTATTACAGTTCTTTCACTCACTCCAAAGCTAACCTTATCAAAGCAAGGACTGCAAAAGCTGAGTAAGGGAAAGAGACTGGCATACTTTAATGACGACTCTTTAGTCACTCTCAGGCCACCCCATCAGCTGGGTTCCTAATCGGGGAGTCCTGAGATTCCCAAACAGACATGATGGGACTAGACCTTGAATAAATCCCTCTCTCCATTGTTACAGGAACAACAAAATAGACCTCTTTGTGGGCTCCCTTGTGGGCCCCCATAAGACCTTGCCCTCAGCTTGGATCAATAATGGTAGAGAATGTTCCATCTTCCAAAGGGCGGATGGACAACATACTCTATGCTACACCTGAGGAAGATGGGTCAATATTGGGGAAGTGCTTCCCCAGAGACCCACCCTACTAGGGAAAGAGAGAGGCAGACTGGGAGTATGGACCGACCAGTCAACGCCCATGTTCAGCGGGGAAGCAATTACAGAAGCCAGACCTTCCACCTTCTGCAACCCACAATGACCCCGGGTCCATGCTCCCAGAGGGATAGAGAATGGGAAAGCTATCAGGGGAGGGGGTGGGATATGGAGATTGGGTGGTAGGAATTATGTGGAGTTGTACCCCTCCTACCCAATGGTTTTGTTAATTTATCTTTTCTTAAATAAATAAAAAAATATATTGGGGAAGCCTGGAATGTTCCTACTCATGACCACAGAATGTGAGCTCAGATCTAGAGGGATGCAGACGTCACACAGGCTCCTAAGCTAATTATGGGTTCCCAGATCACATAGATGGGGTTTACACTCAACAATATTTATACCCCTTTCCCATATTAAGGAACTACTCTCTTCCCTGATCCAGCTTTCTGGTCCTTTTCCCAGCCATGACATCATCTCCCCAGGCAATAACTTGAATCCACATGCATATCAGATTTCAGGCTCAGGCAAAAAAAAAAACAAAAAACAAAAACCTAATACTAGTATAGTTATAGGCTCTTTGAAATATAACTAAAATATGCCTACTAGATATCTACAAAATGGAGGACCCCCCAACACTTCATCGGCACTATTCTAGCCTTTAGGTCAATTATTGGTCAACATTTTTTTTTCGCTTTGTATATTAACTCTCTTTTCAGCCACCAGGTTACAGATGCTAGCAGGATGCAACCAGACACCCATGGACAGACAACCCCACCAATGTGCCTTGGAGCTCAGCTTCCCCAAAGCCCTTCCCCACTAGGGAAAGAGAGAGACAGGCTGGGAGTATAGATCGACCTGTCAATGCCCATGTTCAGCGGGGAAGCAATTACAGAAGCCAGACCTTCCACCTTCTGCATCCCACAATGATCTTGGGTCCATACTCCAAGATCCAGGGGATGAAATACGGATGTCTGGTGGTGGGAATTGTGCAAAGTTGTACCCCTCTTATCCTATGGTTTTGTCAATGTTTCCTTTTTATAAATAAAAAAAAATTTAAACAAAAAAAAGGTCAGGATCAAGTCATTTTCATTATGGACTCATAAAAATACACTTGGGCATTTTTAATGCCTTATAAATGAACTGATGTGACAAAAAAAGCAAAACAGATTCAGGGAAAATTTCTCCAAAAAACTAAGAGCAAAAACTAAGAAGATGAATTCATCAAGGAAATAATGTGAGAAAATTTCCTAAATTGTCAGGACGCCACCTTTAAGACTGAAGTTGCCTACTGAGAACACAACACAAAAAGTGATACAAAAACACCTGAGGAAGTTTCAGAAACTTGAAAAACAATAGTTCTAGTTATGATACCAAAATATTTTTAATATGGTTAATAGTCATGCATGCCCTAATACCTAAATTCTTTGCCAAAGCATCATACATTATACTGTTCTGATGTTCCGTTTTATAATAACAACAGTTATTCAAATATATACATATGTACATATACACTGATATTTCTTCCAGAAAAGGAAACACAAAAAATTAGGATACATACAAAGTGTTAGGATTTAAGACTTAACAGTAGTATTTAAGTCAAAAGACATACCTTCAAAATTCTAATGGGGAAAGAAATTATGCCTAGTAATTCATACTCAGTCCAATAATCAAAACAAACAAGAATATTCACTTTAGAATAGCTGAGATACTTAAGTTTTAAGATAACCATAGTTCAAACATGTCTTTCTAAAAGTCTGATCGGAGATAGTAAAATACATTTTCCAACATGCCAGAGGTCTAATTGTTTTTCTTTCCATACACACTTTGACAAGAACTATCTAGAAAATGTACCATGCCAAAATGAGGGAGTAATTTAAGAAAAAGAAAGAGGACATTGAACAAAAGTGATAGAAGGTCTCACTATTAAATTGTCCCTTTTCATAGTCTAGCAAAGTCTTCCTTATATAAATGAGTACTCAAAACCTTTAAGAGGACATGATGATAATATAGGTAAATAAGCCAAATGAATTAAGTCAAACCATTCTGGTTTTCTATTCTGACCATTTCATTAATTATACTTACAGAACTAGTTGTGCACTGTCATGTCTCTGCCGTGTTATAAGAAACTTCTCCCGCCACTGTACAAAATTCCCCAGCACATCACCAGCACCTCCAACTATGTTAATCAGGTTTCCATTGGTCCAAATCTCCAGTCCAACTAGCACAATTCGAATATTTAACATAATATACATCTGGGGAAAAGAAGCAAAATGACAGGACACAAAACACTACATTAAAAAATATAAGAAGCTCTAATTCACGGAGTGGAAAAACAAATGCAACTACTTAAATTGAAAACAGCTCCTGTGGAGTGGGGAGGTGGCCCTGTGGGTAGAGCGAAGGACTTGCATATGTGGAGTGCTGGAGACAGTCCCTGATGCTACACATGCTGGAATGCAGTACTCTGGGCTCACTTTCTTATATAAATCAATCAGTCAATCTTGAAAAGAGAGAGACTGTACTTGGAGCTAAGATTGTGCCTTGAACTGAGTACTATTCCTCCCCCACAAAAATCCCCTCCCTTTGTTTGCTCAGGGACAAGAACTTTTGAAAATATGCTTCCTTTTCCACTTTTTTTTATATTCATTCGTTTTTATTTTATAGGACAGGGAGAAATTGAGAATGGAAGAGACAGACCTGCAGCACTGCTTCATCACTTCTGGAACTTTCCCCCTGCAAGTAGGGGCCCAGGGAGCTTGAACCTGGGTCTTTGCACATGGTAGGTAGCATGTGCATTCAGCCAGCTGTGCCACAGTCTGGCTCCTTCCCTTTTCCGCTTAAGACTAAAAATTTTTCAAGCCTAGAAAGCCTGGCTTCTTGTAAATTGTGTCATGTACAATGATTTTAGAGACAGCCAATAAAATGAATTCTTTGGAAATACTCCCTTAGAAAAGAAACTCGATATGATCAGATAAGTCTCTTCAAATAAACTGCCATAAATATATTTTTTAATTTATTTATTTCATTAGAGAGAAATTAAGGTCAGAGCACTGCTCAGCTCTGGCATGTACAGTGCTAGGGGTTGAATTCACATCCTTACAACAAGCATATCCTGCACTCTATTCTCATTAAACCACGTCCCCAACTGCTTAAGTTATACTTTCATATCAGTAATATACTGATATAAACCAACAGTAATTTCTATATTTGCCAAAAGGATAAAATTTTTCTTAAGACCATGATTAGTTTCTAAGAACAAATTATCTGAATTTTTAATCATTATTTTAATAATTCCTTTCTTTATAGATAAGAATTATTGGATCTTTATTAGTATCTAACTCACACAAGCCCTGTTGCCACAGCTTGTAGCTTGTTAGTATATTACTTTCATACAATGTGAAAAAGACACTGGAAAATTCATAGGTTTATTTCTCAAAAAAAAAAAGCCACTATATTTAAAATAATTATAGTCCTGGTGCATGATGGTATAGGACGACCTAGGCTGGGGTGAGAGTGTTTTACAGAAAACTGAGAAATTTTGTATATGTACCAACAACTGTAATTTCAGTAAACCATTAATCCTCCCAACAGAATATTTTAAAAATAAAATAAATAATCATATTACCAGAAAACCTAGTCCCAGGTTTTGCTGATGATACAAAAAAAAAAATTTCAGGTTACTCAAAAATGTTATCGATGTAAAAAAAAAAAGTATAGATTCGATCTTCTTCACTTTTCACCACTTTCCCCTCAAAAAATTTCTCATAGTACTCCTTCCATTCCATACTTTTAGTCCATGAGTTTTACATTTGCCAGTCTTTTTCATTAATAAAGGAATAGAAGCCATCAGCATACAGAGGGTAGTGGTTCAAATTTACTATCCTCGGTGACTATGCTCTGGTGACAGTCAAACGTGTCCTAAGATGACAAGGGAAAAGCTACGCTACTCTATGTCCCACACTTCACAGCTCTGTCTCATCAGACAGTTAACTACAGAAGATGAACCCTGGCTCTCATGTCCTTCCTGGATAAGGAGCATGACAGCTAGAGGAGGGAACTTTACCAGCATCTACTCTGCAACAGTTCTTGTTCCTATGTTCCCGTGTGCTTTATCTTTAAGGGGGAGGGGGGAATGAAGCTGATATGGACAGGACAAAATAAACTTTTCTACCACAGAAGAACAAAGCTCACATTATCCAGCTTAACTATAATAAATGTCTCACCTATTAGCACTTTGACAGCTCTGTCCAAGGACAAAAAAGTGGAAGCAAAATAATTTTCCTATATCTCCACTCAGGTTAATGAAACTTATGGGTATTGTTCTACATTTTCCTGGAAGAGGGCAAAGGACTTTAGACCATGAGCTTTCTTCTTCATTCTCTAATAAACAAGGTCTCTTTCACTGTATTGATGTTGTGTCTATTCTTCTAAGAGGGCACTTTAATCCTGGGAAGGAAAAAGCACCTTCTATCAGATTAGTAATAGTAAGATTTCTCCCACTGAAAACATGAAGATCTTTTCATAAATGCCAAGTTATCTTACCCTCTTATCTTAATTCAAAGAAAATAGATGCTGATATGAAGATTCCTGTTTCTTTTTTAATTTTTATTTATAAAAAGGAACCACTGAAAAAAACCATAAGATAAGAGAGGTACAACTCCACACAATTCCCACCACCAAAACTCTGTATCCCATACCCTCCCCTGATAGCTTTCCTATTCTTTAGCCCTCTGGGAGTACGAACCCAGGGTCACTATGGGGTACAGAAGGTGGAAGGTCTGGCTTCTGTAATTGCTTCCCTGCTGAACATAGGTGTTGACAGGTCGATCCATAATCCCAGACTCTCTCTCTTGCCTCTTGTTTTAATAAAAGTCTTTGTACAATTATAGTATCAAACACAAAGAAAATACAAAACAGCAGCTGTAGAAGTGGTTGAAAGAAAGAGCAGAGACTTGCATGGGTGGGTCCCAGGGCCAGAAGCCAAAACAATGTTTTTGTCTTCCCCTTTCCCTCTCCTGAACATATTCCCTGAAAGATGGAGCTCTTTACTGAAAAATTATCAGAGCTCAATATAGGAGAATTTTTTTAACTGAAAACAGAAACAGACTGACTTTCAGTCAGTTTCACTATTGTGTTTATGTAAATCTAATATAATTTTATTAGTCATTTAATAATGGTTTACAAGAGCAAAGGTTATAGGTGTGTAGTTCCAGATTGCATCCACCACCAAATTCCTACGCCTTTATCAATGATGACCATCATAGCTCTTTCAAAGTAAAAGATTTTCTTTTTCTTTTCCTATTTATTTATTTATTTATTTATTTATTTATTATTTATTTATTTTTTTACCTCCGGGGGTTATTATTAGAGCTTGGTGCCTGCACTACAAACCCACCACTCCCAGTGACTGTTTTTTTTTTTATTTTTCTATTTTAGTCAATAGGACAGAGATAAAATGTTAGGGGGAAGGGAGAGGGAGAGGGAGAGGGAGAAGGAGAGGGAGAGAGAGAGGGAGGGAGGGAGAGAGAGAGAGAGAGAGAGAGAGAGACCTGCAGACCAGCGAGTGGGGGCTCGAACCAGGTCCTTCTGGGATTCCTTGAGCATGGTCCTATGTGTGCTTAACTGGGTGCACCACAGCCTAGTCCTGGCAAAGTAAAAGTCTTCTGAAATTAGATTCTGAGACTGTGAAAGCTTAAAAACAAACAAGCGAAAAACCTTAATAGAACATACAATTAACTTACGCTATCCAAATAGTTTGCTAAACGAATCATCTCTTCTCTTACTGCAGTCTGGTTTCTACCCATCATGTCATACTGAAAAGCAAAGGAAAATCATTACCATCAAAGTAGCATAAGAAACAAATCCAATGCTGTTAAGAGTCTAAATGGTTTCCCTGAAGCAAAAATGGAGTCATTTAGATATTCACCTGTTGTGTCACATTAAGACTTAAGCAAGTAATAGGAATTAAAAATAGAACTAATATGCAGTGGATAATTTAAAGAGCACTAAAACATTGATTTTCTCCAAATTAAACAACTTACAATGAATTTTCTTCTTATTGTTCTTTTTGTTATGAAAACACATTGAAAACACCATTTTCAAGCACTTCACAGAGGTACGAATTGATAATGAAAGTATCTATATATAAGATATGTCTATATCCACATCTTAATGGGCAGAAAATTTCCAGCTACTAATAATCAGGGTGATTTCCATAAAAATGGTAACTTAGGGGTGTCGGGCGATAGCGCAGCAGGTTAAGCGTACATGGCGCAAAGCGCAAGGACAGGTAGAAGGATCCGGGTTTGAGCCCCTGACTCCCCACCTGCAGGGGAGTCGCTTCACAAGTGGTGAAGCAGGTCTGCAGGTGTCTATCTCTCCCCTTCTATGTCTTCCCCTCCTCTCTCCATTTCTCCAACAACGTCCAACAACGACGACAACAATAATACCTACAACAATAAAAAAACAAAAACAATGGCAACAAAAGGGAATAAATAAATATTTTTTAAAAAGGAAAGAAAATACTCCACTCTCTGCAACTTGCATGAATGGAAGCAACAAAGTTAACAAAAGTTTAATAAAGCATTTGAAAGAATTTATATGATAAACTATAGAGAAGCTATGCCTCACATATAGGAACTAGTTTGATGGTAAAGACAATATCAGACTTGCCTGGTTGTGATTCCCAATTCCATTCCTTACACCAGAGTGGTGTTCTGACTAGACTCTCTCTCCTCCCATCTCATGCGAATTTCTCTCTCAAATGTAATTTAAAAAATCAAATGTTTAGAGGGCCAGCAGGTGGCTCACCCAGTAGAGATCACATATTACCATGCACGAGTACAGAGGCGTGAGCCCTGGACAACCACATGGCACACTGCCTGCAGGATTACGTTCTATGAACAGCAGAGTGGTGCTGCATTGTTTCTGCTTCACCCTTTGTCTCTCCCTATTTATTTCTGCTTCTCATCCTTTATTTAGAGGAAAGAAAAGGAAAAAATGGCATCTAGAAGCAATGGAGTGGTTCAAAGACTGAAACAATAAATCTGTAGGCAATAAATATTTTTTTATGGGTCGGGCTGTAGAGCAGCGGATTAAGCACACATGGCGCCACCCAGCGTAAGAATCCCGGTTGGAGCCCCTGTCTCCCCACCTGTAGGGGGATCACTTCACAAGCGGTGAAGCAGGTCTACAGGTGTCTCTCTTTCTCTCCCCTTCTCTGTCTTCCTCCTTCTCTCTCCATTTCTCTCTGTCCTATCCAGCAACAACGACATCAGTAACAACAACAATGATAAAAACAAGGGTAACAAAAAAGGAAAGTAAATATAATACATTTAATTTTTTTTTTTTTTTTTTTTTTACCAGAGCACTGTTCAGCTCTGACTTATGGTGGTGCGGGGATTGAACCTGGGACTTTGGAGCCTCAGGCATGAGAGCCTGTTTGCATAACCATCATGCTATCTACCCTCTGCCCAATGAAATATTTTTTAAAAAATCAATCAATAAATAAATTTTTAAAGTCATGTCTGAAACTGATAATCCTGTACATGCTCAAATGCACATGTTGCTTTTCATAGTTCATCAAAACACAATTTTTAAAGCGTGGATAAAGAAAACTTCCTGGAGTTACCCTATACACTGAAACAAACAGCAAATATTAAGATTCTTCTTCCCCAGTAAAGTACGACAGGTCTTGGAAATTTTGAAAATGAAAAACATGTTATTTGAAATTGTAAAATGGTAATCCATTTTATTATGCAACAAAGCATTGACTGATTATTGGAATTTATCACCTAAAAGTCATCTGAAAAGACCTTAAGGCTCTGACCTTGATTTCATATAAACAAATCACTCAAAACAGAAGAAAAAAAAATATCAATAAGAGAAACTGAAAAAAACTTTCATCTGTAACATTCAGCTGTTTACTAGTGGTGTTACACATATTGTTAGTGTAAAAAGAAAAAAATTAATTTTCACATTGCATTTCAGAAAAACAAATATGATGTTTTAAAACTACATTTCCTATATGGAATGTTCACAATACTTCTGCTTCTCATGAAAAAGAAGAAAAACTGTCAGCAATCTTACCCTTTCTTTGTCCACCACAATGAATAGCTCCACGTATCGTGTCTGTGGCAGGACAGCTCTTCGTCTCTGCCGAAAACACAAACATCAAACAAGCATACACAAAATGTTACACAGCTTCATATTTCTCATATACAATGGTTTCACTCAGATTATTTCAAGTCTGCTGAAATTACCACAAAATTATTTTACTTAACACCCCCTAAATAAATAAAATAAAACTAAAATGATTTGGGAAAAATTTTTTTGATATTGTTTTCCTAATAAATATCTTATTGAAGCACCATGGATATAAATTTGTCAATATATACATAAACACATATATAAGGTATTATAATTGGGTTAAATGTAATCTTTTTATTTTTTAAACTTTATATTATTTGATAGAATAGAGAGAAATTGAGAGGGAGGGAGGATAAAGAAGGAGAGAGACAGACAGACACCTGTAGCACTGCTTCACCAAATCATGAAGCCTTCTCCTTGTAGATGGAAGCCAGGGGCTTGAGACCAGTTTCTTGTGCA
The DNA here is from genome assembly GCF_950295315.1 of Erinaceus europaeus. Taxonomy (NCBI): domain Eukaryota; kingdom Metazoa; phylum Chordata; class Mammalia; order Eulipotyphla; family Erinaceidae; genus Erinaceus; species Erinaceus europaeus. Next base: position 64,716,872 of record NC_080163.1, on the reverse strand, counting down.
CTGTAAGCCATGCACTTAACCAGGAATGCCACCACCCAGCCCTGGGATAAGAAATAATCTTTAAAGTGAAATCTGCTGCCTTTATTGCTTTGACAAAAACTCTAGTTAAAGAAAAAAAATGTCTTATACAAGTTTTCAAAGGAGAATAACTGATTTTGTAACATCCCAACTACACATACACACATTTCAATAGAAAAACCACAAGTTTGCCATTGGAAAACATGAGTCATTTTAAAATTTAAATACAGAGAATAGATTAGTAGTTACCAGAGGGGTGGGGGTGGGGGGTGGAGGTGGGAGGTGGGGTGGGGTGGGGGAGATCACTGAAAGTTGAGTGAAAAGGGCAAAGAGGGTCAAGTCTATAGTGGTGGATGGAAACCTGACTTTTGGTGATGATCATGCTGTAGCATCTACAAATGTCAAAATGTGTAATATACCTGAAACTATATAATGCTATTAGGTTACAAAATAACAGTTCAGTAGTAAAAATTGTGACAGGAGACTTGTTGAAAATAATGTAATACAGTACATTACTTAACATATGCATATATCACTTCCAACAAAAGCAATCACCACCTCCTATGTAGTAAGGGCACTGTCTGCAGATGAACTAGATCTAGTGCCAGAAACATGTCCATCTAAGATAATCATATGAAAAGTAAACAAAGAAATCTGAATGAACTCTAAAATAGAGGTATGAGTCTCCCAAAATCAAATATCCTCCTCTTCATCTCCTTATCCAGAACTCAAGAATCACCAAATAGAAAACTACAAAAAAAAAAAAATTCTACTGCTATCTGAAAGACTGTAATGAATGGACAACATAGGCAAGGATTAAAAAAATTATATAATTACTCTTTAAATTTAAGCCCTAGTTTCTGTAACATACAAACGTTTGGTGGCAGAAATTGTATACTGTTCATCTTTTAGAACCTGTTATAGTGTCTAGAAATAGGAAAACAACAATATGCATCGGTACATATTTTAAAGATGTTAAAATCATAAAAACATGATTTATGTTCTTACTCGAAGTAGTTGAATGTGGTCAGGAGGATCTTCTTGTGTGTGACCTGGGGTTTCTTTTTCTGTGTCTTTATTGGAAACCCCACATTTCAGAGGTTCTTTGTGAACATCATCCATTCGATAAAAGATGTGCTCAAAACGAGAGCTATTTTGCAGGGGCTCAATCCCATAACTTGTATTTTCTATATGCAGCAATCCCCTAAGTGTTGCATTACATAGGTACGAGAGTGAAGGCAAAAACAAGCAGAGACACAGGAAAAGATATCAGAAAACCTGAATTCAAGTCCTAACTCTTCATAAGTATAATATGGTATTAACAAATACACAGAGGCTTTAGAATCAGTCAGGTCGAAATTTAAAGTTCATGATTGCTACTTACAAGTTTCACTCCTTTGAAAGTTACTTAACTTCTCTGAGTAACAGTGAAAAAAAGTGTGGAGTCTGGACTTGGATGATAAAATTTTAAACCCCAAATGCTTCTTATTAGCTGTGAAACTCGCATCAAGTCATTCAATCTCTGCCTCACTTTACATAGGATTGTTGTGAAAACCCAGTTATCTAATAAACACACAAAACTCAGAATAAACTGGACACACAGTAATTATTATTAATGAATATTAAAAACGGAGATTAGCATAGACATCATATATAGTTGGTTTGAGAATTAAACCTAATACTTATTAGTCCAATTACCCCCCTAACTATCCATCATAGTGCCTGCTACTACACTCTAAATAAATGTAATTTTACCATTAATAACATTTCAATTGACACATGACAAAAGTTCTTTAAACTTCAGATTATTTACCTAAATATGGATATACAAGCTCCCTTTCACAATCATGATGATTAAATGAAAAAAATAGAAATTTTAAAGAAGCTATAAGCAAAATTCTATAGAAACATAAAAGTATCAAAATCAAGTAGACTCGATTTTGGTGCTAAAGTTCTCCAGTTCATATGTGATATCTTAAAAAAAAAAAAAAAAAGAAGAACAGGAAATGAGAAAAGCTGAAAAAAAAAAAAGAAACAGAAATGAGGGAAAAAAATAACAACCACATAAGGGGTGAGCAGTTAATGGTATTCATTCCACATACACTATCTGTGTGAAACGATTTCCTGTAGAAGTAGCTTTAATGGTTTTTGCTCTAGAATACCTTAGATCTACCCTTAGAGCACTCACGCCATGCTTTTTCCTCTGGGTTTTAAACTTCATAAAACTTTCAGAAATTGGAGAACAAAAATTTTGCTTGTCACTGCATATCAATATAAAAAAAGCTTATTTAACTTATCAAAACATATTTATTGCCAAACTATGCTTTTTTTGTTAATTTTGTTCATATTTATCAGATGACAAATCCATAGAATATATTCTTTTATGTTAAATTATGATCTTCATATTAATCTTAAAATTTTGTGACATGTCTTTTCCTTCTTTCCCACAGTTTTAATATATTATTCTTCAATGACATTTTTGTAACTTTAAACTTTTTTGGTTATTTTATTTAAAGAAATGAAAAATTAATTTTAAAAAATGCAAAAAACTGTTGGATTATTTATTTTAGAAATCTCCCCCCTTTTGTGTTGGACTGAAAATTGAGTTTCTTTCTTTTTAGGCCTTTTCACAATTAGGACTGAGAATGTATGCAAAAGTTCTGTGAGAGTACAGAAGGAAAACAACTCTTGATGTATAGCTTCTAAAACGAAAAAAAAAAATAGTAAAAAGAAAGACCCTTTTGACTTCCACGTGCCCATCTCAAGACATTCCAATTGCAGATCTGAGGTTCTAGATTTCAAGTGTGGAGTTTTCCAGTGTAAAACATGAACAAAACTGGCACACAAACTTAAAAGATGAATGTAATTATTTCTTCCTCTTGCTGGTCACTACCGTCACTTTCTATCTTCTCTATGTGTGAATTTATTTAAAAAAAAAAACTTTTTGTAACGACTATTTGCAGTTAAAAAAAAAAATCAATAAACCCCATTTCTTTCAAGAAAAAAAAGAAACTTAAAGTATGTTTTACTTTAAATACCAAAACATACTTAAGATTTCAAAAAAATGAAATTTTCTCTTTGTACATTAACATACATCAAATGTAATATTTTCCTTAATAAACATGCCAAGAATAACGCTTGAGACGTAACTGCAAGGTCTTCACCAATACTGAAAAGAAAACCTATAAAGTATCCTAAAATGACTTCATCTGGAGGCAGAGAATAAAAGGTTAAGAAATAGAGGAATAGGAAGTCCGGTTGTAGAGCAGCACATGGTGCAAAGCGCAAGGACCAGTGTAAGAATCCCGGTTCGAGCCCCCAGCTCCCCACCTGCAGGGGAGTCACTTCACAGGCAGTGAAGCAGGTCTGCAGGTGTCTATCTTTCTCTCCCCCTCTCTGTCTTCCCCTCCTCTCTCAATTTCTCTCTGTCCTATCTAACAATGATGCCATCAAGAACAACAACAATAACAAAAAAGGGCAACAAAAGGGAAAATAAAAAAATAAATAAATATAATTTTTGAAAAAAGAAATAGAAGAATGGAGAAAAAACTGAGACAGAAAATCCCTTACCTGAGTCCAAAGCAGTTGCTAAGGGCAATGGATGAATTGTAAACTCCTTCCACATAGCCTCGATAATGACAATGATTCTAAATGATAAAAACTGCATTATATTCAAATAATGTTACTTACTGAAAATCACCATAGATATGGCAGAACTGACAAAATTATTCAAGATCAGTAAAATAAAAAATTTTAATGCTATTTACACTTCACAATATCACATAGCATTCTCTGGACTATCTTCAGATAAGTTTTCTTTGTTTGCAGGCCCTACAATAATTTATTCCATTTCCATGTAGACTTCAGTTTCCTGCCACAATAGGAAGAAGAAAATGGAGACTAAGAGGTCATCCAACTAAACAATAAAAATGTAGAGTCAACTTTTTGTCTATTAGTTTGCATTTCCTCATGCCTACAATGGTTTTCCCCGTCAAGAAATAACTAAATTGATAGGAGACATTCAATCGTTTTGTTAAACCAAGATGTTAAGACTATGCCACAGGCTCTCACAGTGTCTTGTTAAATTTATGTGGTTGTCCTAGTGTGGCTTTAACACTTTCAGGCAAACCCCTTTCCACACAGAAAGAGAAAAAGATTTTTTTAAAAAGCAAGGAAGGGGGAGTCGGGTGTAGTGTAGTGGGTAAAGCGCAGGTTGCGCAAAGTGCAAGGACTGGATTAAAGATCCCAGTTCAAGCCCTTGGCTCCCCACCTGCAGGGGAGTTGCTTCACAAGCAGTGAAGTACGTCTGCAGGTGTCATCTCTTCCCATTTTGGTCTTCCAATCCTCTCTCCATTTTTCTCTGTCCTATCCAACAACAACAACAATAATAATAACTACAACAATAAAACAAGGGCAACAAAAGGGGATAAATAAATATTTTAAAAAAGCAAGGAAGGAATAATATAATATCTGACTAGTGTGTGTGTGTGTGTGTGTGTGTGTGATGTATGTGTATGTAATGCAAATAAATGAAGAAAAGAGAGAGAGAGAGAGAGAAAACAAAGAACCTTTCATCTATGGAATTTTTTTTCCTTTTCATGTGGTGCCAGGTATCAAGTATTCAAGATAGATTATTTATGCCAAGTCATTTCCCCACCCCTTTAATGAAAGGTTTTTTTTTTTTTAAATTTTTGATCCCGTGTACTCTAGCTCAAGGCATGAAAGTCCATTGCATATACCACTATACTATTTCTTAGTAACTTGTTTTGATTAAATATTTCCAATGTAATCACTATTTTATCAGTTTATAAAACATCTAATTAAATTGAATATTTACAATAGAGGTACAAATATCATAGCCAGTTTTGGCAACATGCTTATATACTATGAGAGAGAGAAAAATAATGTTGCTATATAAAGCAATTGCTAAGATTTTGTTTCTTTGCAGCAAAAGAAAGAGAATTTGTGAAAGATATTAGTAATAAAAGGCAAAAACTCTACAATTACTTCTGTCTTCAAATAGAATCATAAGGGAAAGCATTTAAAGTTTTTCAATACAATTTAGTTGCATTTAATAACCACAATTATACTGTAGAAAGAAAGAAAAAAAGAAAGAAAGAAAGAAAAGAAGAAGAAGAAGGAGGAAGGAAGGAAGGAAGGAAGGAAGGAAGGAAGGAAGGAAGGAAAAGGAGTGAAAAGGAAGGAAGGGAGAAAGGAAGAAAAGGGAAGACAGGGAAGGAATGAGGGGAAAAAAGAGAAAGAGGAAGAAATAAGGGGAGGGAGGGAAAGCAAAAGGAAATAAAAAGTTGAGAAAATAATTATTTTCAGTAAAAACTCAAGAAACAGAAGAGTAAAAAAGTATTTTATTAAGTACCAAGAGAAAATCAAATGGTATAATAGAAATGTCAGATGTGCTTTTGGAAATACCAGCTTTCAGAAAAAAAAAATTCAAAATACATCAAACTTTCCCCCTGCATAATCATTAAGAATTATCACTAAAGTCCTAGTCTTAAAACAAATGCTTTTTTACTTTACTGAGAACCTAAATAGCTTAGCTTATGTAAATGCCAGCCAAAACCAGTTCCCAACTTCACATATTACAGTGGTAATAGTTTTAGGCACACTACCTCAGGGGCCCTTAGGGGCATACAATGTAACAGTGCTTCTTATATGAATAGAACTCACTTTACCATTATAATTATTTCAAATTTTGGCATAAGATAAAGAGAAAACTATATTACCTGTAGAGCAGGATAGTCAGAGATCAGAGCCCCTTCCTTGTTGTATGTATACACCACAAAGTCTTTGGGTAAAAGGTCACTGGAAAAGGAACACCAAATATTGCTTAACATACTTTATCAAGTTACAACTTATAAGACATTTTTTCTAAAAGATATGAGTAAGAGTAAATATTTTCACTTTATAGATCACTATTTATCTATGGAACTGCCATAAAACTAACAATTCACAAACTAGACTTGCATCTGAACTCACATGCAGTACTCCATCACAAAAAGGATAAAAACTATGCTTTTTTAATGACTACAAAATGCTGGTTGCAAAATATAGTACAACATTACTTATATCCTTAAATCTTTCAATTATGTAGTATTTATTATATATACACAGAAAAAAAATGTTTTACTCTTTTCTAGAAGTCCCATGTAAACAAAAATCAATCATTGCCTTTATCTACTAAGCAAAAAAAAAAAAAAAAAGGTTAAATTTGCCTCCATTACAGAGAGAACCAATCATTGTTAGTTACTGGAACATTTCTGGAGTGGTACAGGAGTTCAGTAGTGCAAACCATATATATTAAGACAGGGTAGTCTTTATTAAAGAAATAAATATACAGCGACACTTGTTAACGATGGTAAGGCTAATTTCATTCAAGACCAACACACACACACACTCAACTTTTTTTTTATTATTTTATTTATAAAAAGGGAGCACTGACAAAAACCACAGGGTAAGAGGGGTATAACTCCATACAACTCCCACGACCAGAATTCCCTATCCCACCCCCTCCCCTGATAGATTTCCTATTCTTTAGCCCTCTGAGAGCATGGACCCAGAGTCACAATGTGGTGCAGAAGGTGGAAGGTCTGGCTTCTATAATTGCTTCCCCGCTGAATATGTTTTTCTTAATGCAGTACTAGGGATGAACCCACTACCTCAAGCATGCACAGTGCCACTTCTAAGTGTTCTCTCCCAACCAGTATGTTCATTCTTCAGATAGCAAAAAAAAAAAAAAAAAAAAAAGAGGGGAGGGTATAGGGGGAGAAAAGAGAGAGAGAGAGAGGAGAGAGGAAACAAAGTATAACACTATCATTCATGTAGTTTCTGAAGTGCTGTCCCATGGGGCTCCCCTATAGTGCTGAGGCTCTAACCCGGACAGAGCCTCATACATGGGAAGGGACATGATTTACAGCTGAGTTATCTCCCAGTCTTCAGTGACATCTACTATGGGTGGTAAGAGCCCTTAGTTTAAGACTATCATAAGAGACATAGGAAGTACTGCAACAGAATGTTTCAGTAGAGGAGAGAACTCAAGATCAACTCCAGGGTGCAGGGACATGGCTCCATGGCTAGAGTATGAGGAACTGGATTTGATTTATGGTAGTACACCAAGAGCTGAGACAGGAGGAGGTCCATGGAGGGTAGAATGATGCTTTGGTGTCTCTTCTCATCTCTTTCTCATAAAAAATCTAGAGATGCTTATCATGGAAGATTTGAAAAACTGCATATATATATATATATATATATATATATATATATATATATATAACAACTTGCCTTGTAAAATCATTATTTCCTGCAGCAATCAGATAAAAATATTAATGAATAAAATATGTGGGGCCAAGTAGTGGTACATCTGGTTGAGTGTACATGCTACAATGCACAAGGACCTGGGTTCAAGCCCCCGAAGCCCACCTGTAGCAGGAAAGCTTCACAAGTGGTGAAGCAGTACTGCAGATATCTTTCTTTCTCCCTCTCTATCTCTTTGCTCCCTTCTCAGTTTCTTTCAGTCTCTACCAAAAAACATAAAGAAAATATAAATACATTAAATATGTATTATAAAAAACTAATAGGGCATCAAGACTCTAGGTTTATTACCAATCCTGCATAAAAATGGAGACCAGCTCCAAATATAGCTCAGATAAGTGGGGATTTACCTGAGGTCAAAAGAAGGAAAATTACTAAAAAGAAACATCAATGGTGACAGAAGCTATAGATAAAACAAACTTACAGTGTTCTTGCTGAAAACCAGGCTGACATGTGGTGAAGGATAAACAACCTGAACTGACATCCAGTGATCATACTTTAAAGTTGGGGGTTTCTTCCAAGAAAAGAATTTTTGCCACAAAGTGCACAGACACAGAGGGGAAAAATTAGGAACCCAACTTCAAGGCCACAGAAAGAATCCTCTTCAGATACTAACTCCAGTGGCACCTTGACCTGGGAGTTCCAATGTCCAGAATGATACAACTACAAGTTTCTATAATTTAAAGTTCAGTTTTACTATTTTGCTATAGCAGCAGTAACAGGATAATATTACTAAAGAATTCAATACCCTTGCTTAGCTGTCTTTCTTCTTAAATACAACCTTCTCCAAGTTTAAATTTACTTTCTCTTGTTCCAATACAAAATACTATCACTTTTCCACATGCCTATTCTCATTATGCTCATTTTAAACAATATACTAAACACCTTAACTAAGAGGGAAAAAACACACTATTTAAAAAATTAATGGAAAGGCAAGTAAGTGAAAGTTCTTACTTGTTTCTCTCCAAATGAATAACATGCTCTTTTCCTTCAACTGGAATAACATAGGATATCTGTGGGAATAGAAAAGAAAAGAACAGTAACACACCAACGTATAAATTATTTTTCAACAAACACTCCTATCTCCAGTTCCAACATTTCCTATTCTTCTTCTTGTTTTAATTTTCTCCACAGCACTTACTACAATCTTAAGTCATCTATATTACTTATTATAATGTGCAATATAATCAATATTTGGGCTAGGGACTGAGTTGTGGTGCACCTGGTTGAATACATATATTAGAGTATTCAAGGACTTGGGTTCAAGCCTGGAGTCCTCACGTACAGGGGGAAGCTTCAAGCTTCACTAATCATGAGGAAGATGCAAGCCAAAACCATAATGGCCTATTATTGCAAATGTGCAAGAATGGTTATTATCCAAAAACAACTGAAAGAGAGAGAGAGAGAGGAAAAGAAAGGGAGAGAGGAAGAAAGAGAGGAAGAAAGGAGGGAAAAATAATTGCTGACAAAGATGTGAGAAAGGAAACCTTTGAGTGGAAAAACACCCATTGATGCAACCACTAGGGAAAACGACACAGATCTTCTTCAAAAAAGTAAGAACAGAAATTCTATATAATCCAGCAAACCCCCTTCTGGGCATTTATCCAAAGAAAATAAAAACGCCAACTCAAATATGTATTTCCTGTTCACTGGAGCTTATTTACAATAGCCAAGATATGGAACCAGCTAAGTGTCCATCCAGAGATGAATGTGCAAAGAAAACACGCTTTACACACACACCATGGAATATTATCCTTTGATAAAAAGAAATTTCCCCAAGAAAATCTTTGCAACAACATGTATGGATCTTCAGGGCATTATGCTCGGTGAAATAAGTTAGAAAGAAAACATATACTATATGTTCAGATATGGAGAATCTAAACAAAAAAAAGATAAATCAAAAAGACAATTTTTTAAGTCATAGATGCAGAGAACAGACTGGTGGTTGCCAGAAGCAGGAGGTAGGGTCACAGGTATAAATTTCATGTTATAAAATTAAAAAAAAAAAAAACACATGAAGACACGATGTTCGATCTGTGAGAGAGACGTCACTTACCTTTCCAGAATAGAGCCTAGGAGCCTCTCTTCTTTCTCTAATTAATCTCCAAGGAGTTATAATTTCATAAGAAGAGAGATGTGAGGTCTGTTGATTATCTGCAGAAAAGAGAATAATAAGCATGTTAAATAAATGAGCCTTAAAAGACATGATACCAAAACATAATAGAAATCAAAAGCTGAATGTTTTAATCACAAAAAAAATGACTTGTACTTCTACACAGATGAGTCACTAAGGAAGTGGTAAGAAATATATTGGAATCATCTCCTTTGCCTCATTTTGGACAGAGCTGGAAGGCATTATGTTAATAAGAACCAAAACGAGAAGTACAAATACCAGATGATCTCACTTATTGGTCGAACTTAAAAACAGGGACATAAAGGGAAAACACAAAGCAAAACTTGGACTGAGTGGGATTCACCAAAGCAAAAGATTCTGAAGGAGGGGCTTGAAAAGGTGAGATAGGTCTTGGGGATCTTTATGTATGATGATGGAAAAGATACTAAGCTGGGGTGAGAGTGTCAGACACCTAACACGGGGAGATAAGAAGCTACACCCATGCGCCAACAACTGTACTGTTAACCATATAAACCACTAATTGTCCAATAAAATGAAAAAAAAAAAGAATTATAAAGTTATAAGGGAAAAACTACTTTGGTAGGGAAAAGGAGTGAAATTACATGAAGCCCAGCACTGTTCATTCTTCTCCTATTTCTCACCCTTGTCCAAACATTAATAACATATCTTCCCACACTTGCCCAAACATGAATAACATATCTTTAAACATCACATTTAAGTGGGATACTTTAAAGATGGCCAAGAACAGTAAAGTGGGAAAAAATTACAGGTAATACATGCTACTAACAATGTACCCATTTTTATCTGGTCGAGTGAAATTATTGTCATTAATGCATCATATAAACAAAAGCTTTAGAAACAGTGAAGAACTCAAGACCACATCAATCCGATTCGGTTTACACACAGCAGAACCATAATTTTGGTGGGGCGTGGGTTCAAAAGTCATCACTTGGGCAAAAACTGAGTGTGATCAAAATTCCCTATTCAAAGTGCCATATGAAGGAAACTCACACTGAAGTCTGATACAATGCACAGTCTCGTCTCCCAGCATCATTACCTAGTAGCTACTCAGTTTTTTTCAGTGAATGTAGTAAAGTATATCCTTTATGCACAAAGGGTCCATATATATGTCAAAAGCACATTCAAGGGAGTTCGCCAGTAGCGCAGCGGGTTAAGTGCACGTGACGCTAAGCACAGGGACTTGGTAAGGATCCCAGTTCAAGACCCCAGCTCCCCACCTGCAGGGGGTCACCTCACTAGTGGTGAAGCAAGTCTGCAGGTGCTTATCTTTCTCTCCCCCTCTCCGTCTTCCCCTCCTCTCCTCATTTCTCTCTGTCCTTACAGTGACATCAATGATAGCAACAATGATAACTACAACAACAATCAAAAACAAGAAGGGCAACAAAAGAGAAAATAAAAATTTTTTATAAAGCACCTTCAATATAAGGTTTAAGAATGGCATATACAGGAACCCAGTAGAGTATCATCTAGTAGAACATAAACTTTGCCATATGTGAGGACCCAGAGCTGAACCCCCAGTCACCACATGGGAACACTACCCAAAGGGGAAAATTCACAAGTGGTGATTTGTACTGTGGTGCCTCTCCTTCTGTCTCTCTCCTTAGTTGCTTTTTGCCCTCAGGAAAAAAATAATAAAATGAAAACAGCCACTAGAAATAGTGCAGTCCTGCAGCCCATGGGATAACCTTGGAAACAATAAATAAAATAAGAGGACATACACAAAACAGAAAGAACTGAATATTATCAGTCAATGAATCTCAAGCAAATTCACTAAGTGAAATTTCTTCAATGAATACATGCCATGAAAAATGTAAAGAGGGGAACTTCATAAATTTACAACATAATAATCAAGTGCAAGTGGACAAAACTGTTGCATCATAATTCAAGCAAATCAATATGGAAAGTAATCTAAGACAATCAAGAAAATGCTAATACTATGTAGATAACTGATGGGCTCTAGCAATTGTTCATTGTTTAGGTGTAATAAGCGTATTGTGGGAAAGGGTCTCTTTAAAAGTCTGGCAAGGTTGTTCACTTAAATAGTGAGCTTGCTCTCTCATGCATACAACTCAGATTCCAGCCCTGGCATCCACTGTACTGAGAGACGCTTTGGTGCTATATCTCCTCTCTGTCTTATTTCTGTCTGCTATCTGAAGAAGTCAGCCTGGAATGGAGAAACCCCAGTGATGACAAAAAAAAATGTAATCATTATATCTTATCCATTAATCACTTATGTCTTATGTCTTTATAATGGCTTCAAGTCATTACATAAAAATTGAAACAATGTACTCAAAAGCAACCATGGATTTGAGGTCTATTTGGGACATAGAAAGATAAATTATCATTCACTTATTTGAGGTTGTCATTTGGGAAGCATGTCAAATCCATGGTCTTAATAGATTCAATATTCAAGTCACTAGGTAGATATATCCTCAATCCTAAATAATTTCCAGTATAGGGCTTTTTTTTTCTTATCCAGAATAAATCTTTCAATGACCTTTTAGTCTTTTAAAATTCCTAAAATTACCTATTTCAATGTTATCTTTTACAATTTCATTCCTATAGAAAACACACATTATAAAAACAAATTCAAATAATGCAAACAAATAAAATAAAAATAATGAAAACATGGGAGATACAAATTCTAAGCCCTCACTTCATTATATTCTAGTTTGATTCCGTTATGGCAATATCTGTATAGAAAAGTGGTACATTTCATATACGTATACGTTTATTTAAAATACGTCTTACAGTCTAACACATGTATATACTGTAATATTTCAAAATGCAATAATACTGATATTTACTCTTCCTCCAAGATCAGACAAGATGGGGCGTGTTCACAGTGGTATGGCCGTAGACAGTATTTGCTATTCCTAATGATTTCAGTAGTATCCTTAATCATTTCAATATTCTAGCCTTACTAAAAAATAATGATGATGATCTTAACTGCTAAGACAGTCACTTGAGAAGTGGTGGCAGAAACAGGTAGGTAATAGGTACAAAATACTCCCAGTGGGTAACACGTTAGAAGTTCTATGTCCTTTGACATTATTTGTATATAGACATAAAATATGGTGTATATGATGCAACAAATCCTAACAATGGGATTTTTCAAAGTTAAACCAATTGCCAAACAATGTGATTATTGAAATAACTATCTTTTGTCTTCTTAAACCCTAAGACAACAGGAATCCCCCACTTCTTCTATAGAGCTTATGTTTCTCCCAATCCTGGAACCTCTGAGGTGGGGCTCACTTCCCTAAATGCTTCTTTCAAGTCATACCAAATGACATTGCATCCACCAATTCCAACCTAATCAATGCAACGAGTACCATCTCAGCATGCTTCACCTCAGACAGTGTACAGAGACGTCAGGCATGGATTGCCAACCCTTCACCTTCATCATTCGGGTGAGACCTTTCCTTTCATGGTATTCTCTAATTCCATTCCAGGAGGTTCACTTCCTAACAAAGTCCCAAAAACTAGACATAGACCAGGTCCCGTTAGAGCATATGTTCACATGCATCCATAAATTAGGGCAAAATATATACCTGAAAGCAAAAATACACAATAGTCTGTAGTGAGTCAGTATCAAGTTCATAATGAAATAGTGTCTACATAGACTTAGATACTCTCCTCACCTACTTCCTATTACAGTTCTCTCACTCACACTCACTCCAAAGCTAACCTTATGAAAGAAAGCAAGGACTGCAAAAGCTGAATAAAGGCAAGAGACTGGAATACTATAATGACGACTCTTTAGTCACTCTCAGGCCATTCCACCAGTTGAGTTCCTAATCGGGGAATCCTGAGATTGCCAAACAGACATGATGGGCCTAGACCTCGAATAAATCCCTCTCTCCATTGTTACCCATCATTTCTATCAGGAACAACACAATAGACCCCTTTGTGGATCCCCATAGAATCTTGCCCTCAACTTAGATCAACAATGGTAGAAAATGTTCCATCCTCCAAAGGGAGGATGGACAACATACTCTATGCTACACCTGAGGAAGATGGGTCTATACTGGGGCAGCCTGGAATGTTCCTACTCATGACCACAGAATGTGAGCTCAGATCTACCAAGATGCAGAGGCCACATAGGCTCCTAAGCTGAATATGGGCCCCAGATCACATCAAATCGATGGGGTTTACAGTCAACAATATTTATACCCTTTTCCCAAATCAGGGAGTTACTCTCTTCCCTGATCCAGCTTTCTGGTCCTTTTTCCAGCCATGACATCATCTCCCCAGACAATAACTGGGATCCACCTGCATATCAGATTTCAGGCTCAGGCAAAACAAACAAACAACAAAACACTAGTATAGCCACAGGCCCTTTGAAATATAACTAAAATATGCCTACTAGCTATCTACAAAATGGAAGATCCCCCAACACTTCATCTGCACTATTCCAGCCTTTAGGTCCATGACTGGTCAACAATTTGTTTGGCTTTGTATGTTAACTCTCTTTTCAGCCACCAGGTTCCCAGATGCTAGCAGGATGCAACCAGATTTCCCTGGATAGACAACCCCACCAGTGTGCCTTGGAGCTCCGCTTCCCCAGAGCCCTTCCCCACTAGAAAAAGAGAGACAGTCTGGGAGTATGGATTGACCTGTCAATGTCCATGTTCAGCGGGGAAGCAATTACAGAAGCCAGACCTTCAACCTTCTGCATCCCACAATGATCTTGGGTCCATACTCCCAGAGGATTAAAGAATAGGAAAGCTATTGGGGAGGGGATGAGATACGGAGGTCTGGTGGTGGGAATTGTGCGAAGTTGTACCCCAATTTTCCTATGGTTTTGTCAATGTTTCCTTTTTATAAATAAGAAATTAAAAAAGAAAAAAAGAAGTTCTCGGCGGGGGGCGTTGAGCGACAGAGCAGCAGGTTAAGCGCACATGGCGCGAAGTGCAAGGACAAGCCTAAGGATCCCAGTTCCAGTCCCGGACACCCCACCTGCAGGGTGGTCACTTCACAGGTGGTAAAGCAGGTCTGTAGGTGTCTGTATTTCTCTCCCCCTCTCTGTCTTCCATTTCTTTCTTGATTTCTCTCTGTCCTATCCAACAACAACAGCAATGGCAACAATAACAAGGACAACAAAAAGTAGGAAAAATGGCCAGGAGCAATAATAATCCTGGAGGGAAAAAAAAATTATGTGATAAAAAATTAACTCATCCTATACATTTATTAGTAACACCCTGTGGTTCTACAATGATTTCAAATTAAGTTCTTTGAGTAAATCACTACAGGCAAGGGCATATATACTAACAGACTCAAACAACAATTGCACTAGAAGCTGAGCAATATGCAACTAAAATTGTTTCATAACATAGAAGCAAACATCAAAGACAAAATGAAATGCCTCAAAGAAGAGAGCTACAAGTGGACATACGGTAGATATTTAAAGAGCTCTCATCATGAAACAGTTCTAAGTGATTTTATAAGGTCACACAGATAGTTACAGATCAAGACTAAAATGGACCGTTTCATCCACATTGGTAGCAAAGAGTAGAAGTTCAGTACAAGAGTATATGACACAATATTCTTGCTTTCCTGTGCTCTCACTTAAGAGCACAATTCTTATTTTTGGAAAAAAAAAAATCTGAAATGTTTATTTTTGAAAAAAGTTTTCATATTTAAGTAACCTGAAATGACTTCTGTATGCCAGGGCTATTATTTTGTTGTGGGCTTTTCAGTTTTAAAAGCCAAGGACTCAAGGGCAACAACGTATAAATGTGGACAGATAGTTGTAGAGAAGATGGCTGGGCCATGTTTAAAACTTTAGAGCCAACTGTAGAAGGATTGCAGTAGGGAGAGTGAAGATTCAGAACTCTTGTGGTGGGAATGGTGTGGATTCAAACCCCTGTTGACATGTAATTCTGTAACATAAATAAATAAATAAATAAGCCAAGAACTCACTTTCTATGTGCCACAAGGAATTCCAACACATCCTAAGAAATGCAAGTATTTGAGTTATAACATTCAAAAGTAATATATACTAGTTATGTGAAAAGTTCCCTTCTTGATTTTTTTTTTTTTGCTCTAGCACTTTACATATACATAATTTCACCATTTCTACAACAACTTTTTCATTTTTTATTATTTCAGATATGGGGGGGGAGAAACACTGAGACCACAGCATGGGACCCAAATGCCATACTGTAAATCAAACCTGTGACGATGCACATCATGACCTATGAAGTGAGTTTTCTTCTAGTCCTCCTCCTTTCTTTTTTCCTTCTTCTTCTTCTTTTTTTAAGTTTTCTTATATCTAATTTTGATTTCCTTTTATTTCCTTCATGTTCATACCTTGATTAGATTTTCCCCAAGTTCATTTTATTGTTTTAAATTCTAAATTATAGTACCATCTCATGTTTCTCATAGTCCAATCAAGTAAGTCCATTGACACTATTTTATTTGTTTTTTAATATTTTATTTACTTATTGGATACAGACAAAGAGAAATCAAGGAGAAAGAGAGATACCTACGACACTGTTTCACCACTTACGAAGTTTTTCCCCTGTAGGTGGGGACCAGGGACTTGAAACCCCAGGGTCATTGCACATTATAAAATATGCACTCTAAGGTGTGAGTCACAACTCAGTCCTAACCTTTAACTTCAACGTCAAGCAATATGGACATCTTGGGTCAGAAAAATATTAAGGGAGAAGGATGTGTAATGCAGGGTATTTAGTGACTTCTAACTTTTTAAAAGTATTTATTTATTGCCTTTTGTTGCCCTTGTCTTATTGTTGTAGTTATTGTTGTTGATATCATCATTGTTGGATAGGACACAGAGAAATGGAGAGAGGAGGGGAGGACAGAGAGGATAAGAGAAAGATAAGACACCTACAGACCTGCTTCACTGCCTGTGAAGCGACTCCCCTGCAGGTGGGGAGCCGAGGGCTTGAACCGGGATCCTTACTTCAGTCCCTGCGCTTTACGCCATGTGTGCTTAACCCACTGAGCTACTGCCCGCTCCTGCTACTTCTAACTTCTACGCTCATTTTGCCAGAAGTACCTTGCTGTGATAATTAAAATATCACCAGGTGCCTTCTGGGGGCAAAAAGACTGACCCTCATTCAAAAGATAAATTTCACAATGAAAACTAAAACTGTAAACAGTCAACTCTGCAGAGAATACAAATGGTTCTCTCTGAATTTAATGGGATAAGCAGTCTGTTAAAATAACCACCCCACAAAACTAGAAAATTAAGGGCTAGAGATAAAAA
Source organism: Erinaceus europaeus (assembly GCF_950295315.1). Classification (NCBI taxonomy): domain Eukaryota; kingdom Metazoa; phylum Chordata; class Mammalia; order Eulipotyphla; family Erinaceidae; genus Erinaceus; species Erinaceus europaeus. Next base: position 64,700,136 of record NC_080163.1, on the reverse strand, counting down.
ATAAGTGTGAAATAAAAAGTGCAGTGAATCATAAACATAGTAAAAGAAAAGGAAAGGTGTTACTTGCCACTTTTATGAGCAGGGACCTGGGTTTGAGGTTTGAGCCCCCGACCACTACATGGGAACATTTGCTAGAGGGAAGTGTCACTGTGTTGTGGTGTCAAAACTTCTGTTTCTCATCTTCTATGTAAAAAGGGAGGCGGGGGGGGGGGGGGGGGGGGGGGGGGGGGGGAGAGTCCACCAGGAGAGTAGAATCATGAAGGTGCTGAGCCCAAGCAATAAGGAAACAAATAAACAAATAGGAAAATGGCTTAAGTGGTTTAATGCACTGTTTTTCTTTGTCTAATTCCTTTGAAGGAAGTCTAAGTATATGCTTGATAATAGCAGTTGTAGCAAAGTGAAGTTAAAACAGCTCCACCTAAATTGCAAAGCAAACAAATGTGAGCACTCAGGCCAGAGGCTTTTCTCCTTTTCTTCCTGCCTACTATCCAAACAAATAGCCGCCTTTATTACTTCCAATACAGGAAGTAAGTCTGGATTCTGCATCCAGCATGATTAAGGTAAAGTCTGCTGTTAAAATTATTCCATTTATGAGAAATTAGATCCATTAAGCACTGCTACTTTGAATCATGTGCTTCTATTCCATTCACAAGGTCAATTTCAAGTAAGCATATACTAATAACTATCTTCAAATGTAATTATAATTTCCACAGCTATGTCATAGTCTTACAATTTTGTGTTACAGTCTTTGAGCATTTATTCTTCCTTACATTTTTAAAAGAGCTTTTGCTGTTACTTGCTTTTAAGTACACCTTAGTTAAAAAAAAAAAAAAACACGACTTAAAAGATTTAATCCCCAGGAGATTTTTAAATTCCTGCATCAAGAGATTTAAATTCCTGGAGACAAAGTATTTTCATCATCCTGTGTTTCCAGCACTAATACACTAGGTATGCTATAAAGTATACACTGAACAAAGACCCTCTTCTGATCTTTACAGTCTGTACAGACATGGATTTCATAACTCATAGTTCTAGATATCAAAACTTAACGTAAGTTTTATTTTTTCATAGTTCATATATTTTCCTTCAGTTTTCCATAAATTCTCATAGCTGATACATTAGTTCTTCTATGCTTTCAAAGAGAGGCAAGGAGAGACAATAAAGCATAGCATCCCATTGAGACCAAGTTCCCTTTGGTGTCAGATGCTCCCATGTGCTCAGGATCTCATGATAATGAATTTTACTGATGAACATTCCCTAACCCTTCACATTTGTCATCCTAATAGCGAATCTGTAATTCGGCACCTGCTATGTTACAGACTGCTGAACTTCCTCTCAGTAAACAGTGACTCAAAAATAGGTACAAGGTTATTCCAAAGCAGCGATTAAAGAGGCTAATCTACTGAGCATCATCTCGAAAGCATAGTAGCATGAGTTATTTTTTTAATACATTTATTTATTTATTTATTTTTTGTTGCCTTTGTTATTACTGATGTCTTCGTTGTTGGATAGGACAGAGAGAAGTGGAGAAAGGAGGGGAAGACAGAGAGGGGGAGAGAAAGATAGACACCTGCAGACCTGCTTCTCCGCCTGTGAGGCGACTCTCCTGCAGGTGGGGAGCCAAGGGCTCGAACCAGGATTCTTACGCTGGTCCTTGAGCTTTGCACCACGTGCCCTTAACCAGCTGCACTACCAGTTGACTACCAGCATGCGAGTTCTAAGGAGCATATAAAGGGAAGGAAGGAAAGTCACCCTAAAGTGAATTAAACCAGAAAGAATTCTAAAAGAAAAGTGTGTCACTTAACATGATCCCTTCAAGATGCGGCCAAGTTGAGGAATCATGTTAGATGAGATGAACCTGAAAGAGAAGGATAAATACGGCTGATCTCACTCATGAACAGAAGTTGAGAAATAAGAACATAAAGGGGTAACGCAAAGTAGAACTTGGACTTGGACGGTGGAGGGGGGTTTGGTATACTGTACCAAAGTGAGGACTCGGGTCAGGGGCGGGGGAAGGAGCTTTCAGGTCCTGGCGCATAATGGGAGAGAAAGACCTAGGCTGGGGGTGAGAATGTTTTGTAGAAAACTGAGAAATTTTACACATGCACCAACAACTGTATTTACTGTAAATCATTATTTCCACCAATAAAAATATTTTTAATCGTATGTCAAAGGAAAAATGGTATTTCTCATATATAAAAATATGTCTTACCCTACACTATGATACTTGAAACATAATTTCTACTTGTTATAAGTTGAGATATTTTAATTATTTTAAAATAAATTTTAAAATATTGCCAAGAAGACAGTGCATATTTAAAAACTGACACAAAAGGGGTCCCCGCAGTAGGACCCCAGGTTCATACCCTTGGTTCCTACCTGCAGGGGGAAAGCTTCATGAGTTTTGAAGTTGGGCTGCAAGTATCTGTCTCTTTCTCTCTCTATCTCCCCTTCCCTTCTCAATTTCTGTCTCTAATAAATAAATATTTTAAAAAACTGACACAAATAAAGCTTTAATAATAGTCATGTCCCTTGTAATGTTAGACATATATGTACATCGTAATTACTACATTAAAAATGAAAAGTATAAGGAAGTATCTATCTGATTCCCCATTAGTTTTCATGATGATACAAAGTTACCATTATCAGTCCCACTTAAAAGAAAAAAAGATGGTGGTGGCAGGTGTCTCACCTGGTAGAGCACACATAATTTCAACACACAGGAGGAGACCCAGTAGGGAGGGAGCTTCCCAAGCTTCCCAAGCTTTCCCAGGCTTGGATCCCTGACATATGCTATACATATACATACAAATGTACAAATTAAAATAAGTAAGTTTACCGTAAGTCAGCTATCTGGAATTTTATACTATATTTGTTCACTGACACAATGTTGTTTTATAAATGCTAGTAAAAATCCTAATAACACGTATTTAATTGTAGTGTAATTGATATGTGGGTGGTACTTTCTGAAACCTCAAATTCTTTTCCCTAGTAGAAATGGTTTCAAAATATCCGGTGTAACAAAAATTTAGTCAGCTGTTTTTGGAAGAACATTTCCTTAAAGAGCCACTAGTGGATTCACTTATAATATTACAAAATCCTCCTAACTGGTCTCCCCAGTCCCTTTATCTATTCTGTTCTCTATAACACTTTGAGTTATCTTAGAAGCCTGGTTTTGTCACACCCTTATTTCAAAAGTGTCATGTTCAAAGAACTTACTATAGGGTAAAGTCCAAGACATTGAAGGCGCTCCTGAATTGGTACCAACATACCATAGTATCTTTCTTTGGTTTCTTTTCTTGTCCAGTTCTTGGAGACAAGCTCATGTTTCTCTTTCAGAAAATGTTCTTCACTCCACCATGCCCTAGCAAAAACTAAACTGGATAAAACGTAATCCTGTCCTTTTACTTGAACATTCACCAATATAGGTCAACTCACTTTATAAAACTTTCTCCAATATCCATCAGAAAGACAGCATGTTGGTTACTCTTTGCACCTCCACTAGTACTGAACATGGTGTTTGTAGGAATCTGACTAATGTTAACCAAATTCTGGTAGAAGACACATGAACCACAAGGACACTGAAATCATTTATATGCAGAAATAATGTATTAACCTTAATATATAGACTTGGGGGCCAGCAAGATAACTCAGCATTAAAGCAGAAAACTCCAGAGGTTCAAATTCAGTCATCTGTCAGAGGAGAGAGGTGCTCTGATCGCTTTCTCCTTTTCTCAAAAATAAATAAATTAAATAAATAAAGGAGCATTATCTTATTTTAAAAGTAGTCTTATTTAGAGCCAGTAAAATAGCTCAGTTAAGAGGATGCCTAGTTTGCTGAGATTTGATCATGAGTCTCCACTGCACTGGGGAAAGCTTTGGTGTCTTGTTGTCTTCCATCTTTTTCTTCATGAAAATAAAGTCAGTATCGAACAATGAAGGCCCAGAAATGATCAGAAATAAAAATAAGTAAATAAAAAGTGTTATTCCTGTTTGCAAACACACAAGAGTCCTAAGATTACTAAAATTTCAGATGTATAACACTGAAGAGTGATAAATGTTAACTATCAAGATTATCATAGTACAAACAAGTCTGAACCAGAAAATAACTGGCAACTTCCTATTCCATAAAGTTTCAGCATTTAGAGCTTCAAAACTCCCTAACAATGAGCAAATGCACTTAACTGGAAAACAACAAAGCAAAGATTAAAAGAAAAAAAATGTTATCAATTTCTTGGAGAGCAGCAGTACTGCACCAAAAATTTCCATCAGCAATTCTGAACTGTAAAAGCAAAGATTAAGTTAAAAAAAAAATCTCCATTATATTCTATGACTAATTTTAAGTAACAGTCATGCAAACAGTAATGTAATACCAAAGCCGAAAAAAAAAAAAAAAGGTTGTTTCCAGAAAAAAGCTAGCTAGCACAGCACTGGCTATAGTTTTCCACTGTTTGGACCAACACTTTACACATCTTAGGGGAGTTTCACAATACAAAAGTGATCCTCACAGAAGTGATTTAGTTCTTAGGATAATCTTCTAAACCCAGTAGAGGGGTTGGGGATTATTTGCCCAGATCAAAAACACGAATTAGAAACACAATAAAGGGCAAATGACTAATGGAAATGTGGCAACTATTTTTTTTTTCTTTTACGTATAGTTACAATAACAAAATAGCTCAAGAAAAAAAATGAACCCTCGCCCCCTGAATCCCATCACTAAATTTAGCTCAGTGAACGTATTGGCGACTCTGATGATTACGACAGAAAAAATTAAAATCATGATAACGTGAAACAAAAGTTCCATTTCTCGGTCTCTTTCCAAGTGACAGTCAACTGTCCTGGCAAGACCAAGCTCCATTGCTCTGAGCAGTGATCCAGACACCCGCCCTAGGCGCGCACCCAGTGTCCAGGGATTTGCAGGCTCCCGAGGTCAGAGCTGGGCTCTGTCCTCCCAGGACGGTCTGGGGGAACCAGCTTTAAGGGAGATGGGGGCGGGGAGCGCCGAAAAGGCTCTGCCAGGAAGGAGACAGGAACTGCAAGCAGAGAGAACAGTGCCAAGGAAGGCTTGGGGCGCCAGACACGCCGATCTTCAAGTCTGCGCGCTTGTCTACACTCTGCTGCAGCGGCTCCGCCTCCCAAACCCAAGTCCAGTCCCCAGGCCAGGCCTCTCCAACCCCAGGCACCGCTGGGTGAACTCGGAGCGCCCCAGCCCTGGGCGAACTCCGCCGCACGGGACCCTACGGGCAGAGACCCACCTGGCCGAAACCCAGCCAGGACTGGGCCCAGCAAACCAAACAGCAGCCACTGGAAGCCGAGGCTCCTAAAGAGCGAACCTGCGCCCGATCTCATCTCCGCAGAGGCCGCAGGTCAGCACTCAGCTCTCCGTCTCCTCCGCCTCCGCCAGCTCCATCACTTCCCAGCCGGCCGAGGCCCCAGAGCTGGCCAGCTGCGCGCACCCGGGCACGAGCGCGCGCTCTGCACTGACGCAACTCGGCTCTGGGCCCTGCTAGCTCTCAACATCGCGCTCGCTCAACTGACGTAGGGGACAAACCCAGTCCCAGCGGGCAGAAAGGGATTTCTAAATTGGACACTATAAGCCCCGCCCGTCCGCGCTTAGCCCCGCCCCCTCTCCATCGCAGACCCACCTACTTTAGGAAGGAAGGGGAATTGAGCTTTCTCTGGTTGGTTAATAGGGATGGGGAGGAGCATGTGGATGCGCTCTTATTGGCTGTTTGAGAGGCCTGTCTAGAAAGGCTTGAGGGTTGCGGTGGGCATGTGCATACACCCGGGTCCTCAGGGTAGGTCCTGGAGGTCCATGCTGGGCAATCTCCCAGAGAGTTACTTACTGCTGTACGATCAGGCTGCTTTGCTGCTACAGAATCTACTCCTGCTGCTATTCACATAACGCTACGATAGAGCCCGATCTCAACTCCTATACGGAGAGCTGTGCTAGCACCCTGAGCTGGGGATATATGAAGACCCCCAGACTCCAGTCATTTTTGCTGTAGCTACCCAAGTCATGCAAGCGGGTGATACTCCTGGAGACTGGGTCAGGGGTGTTGTGTGTTGAGAACAGCACAATAGAAAATTTTGTATGCAGGTGATGCATTCTTTATCATTCCAAAAGAGAAAAACTAGTGAAGAGTGACATCATATGGGCTCTGGTAGGATGGGAAATTATGTATTCGCTTTCTTGCTTCCTTTCAGGGGTGGGGAACAGCAGTCCACTGGCCATGTACTGAAATCCTTTGATCTGGCTGTGCAGAAGCTACTTCAGGTGGCACTTGGAACTCAATAAATCTAGAAACTTTTTTCATAGCAATATGCTAAGTTGCCTCCAGGGTTATTGCTGGGACTCAGTGCCTGCACTAAGAATCCACTGCTCCTGGTGACCATTTTTCCCCATTTTGTTTCCTTTGTTGTTATTACCATTGCTGTTGTTGTATAGGACAGAAAAAGATAGAGAGAGGAGGAGAAGATAGGAGAGAAAGATAGACACCTGCAGACTTGTAGGTGTGGGGCTGGAGGCTCCAACTGGGCTCCATATGCCTGTCCTTGCGCTTTGAGCCTTGTGCGCATAGCCCGCTGCGCTACCTCCCCCTCAGCCCCAGCTAAGTTTTAAATTGATAATTCTGTGTATCCCTCAAATGATGTTATAAATATCCAGGTGGCCCTTGGCAGAGAAAAGCATTCCCACCCCTACTAGTTAAAGTAGAATCCTCTTAAGTTTTGATTATGCTTGAAGGACTATGCCTGCAAGGAACGTCCCTTAAAATTACAATATCGCGATCAGGTGGTGGCGCACCTGGTTAAGTGCACACATTACGATGTACAAAGACCCAGGTTCAAGCTTCTGGTCCCCACCTGCAGGCGGAAAGCTCCGCAAATGGTAAAACAAAGCTGAGGATGTCTCTCTGCCTCTTTCCCTCTCTACCACCTCCTCCTTCTTGCTCAATTTCTCTCTATATTTATCCAATAATAAATAAATGTAATTTTAATAAAGGACAATAGTGTTACCATTGCACAGTCAATAAGAAAATCCTTTGAGAAATGCAAAGAAAATTGAGAATCCTTTGATTTAAATTGTGTTTCCGTAATCTTGAAACTACCTAGAAAAGAAATAAATGACACAAAGTAGCCTATAGGAAAAAACAAAGTGACTATTTACAAGTGCTAAAGATGGCAATAAATGTATTCCTATTAACTCTGCCTGAATAATCCTTCTTACTATTAAAGAATATCCTGAGGAGGACAGAATAGTTCTTCTCTAAACCTATTTAATGCACTGGAATAGAATCATTATATATTATTCTCTATACCTTTCTAGAGGCCCTTATACCTTACCATAAAGCAGGCGTATGTGGTATTATCCCTGATGACCTTCTACTAGGCTCCAGATGTTAGCATCTTCCTTTAGAATATATCCATGCAAGTGAAAACCTGGGTCTTCCTCCTTCCAGTTTCCAGTAGAATCAGTTACCACTCTCCTTCATGGTGAAACTTCAGCCAATAAACAGGAATAGAATAAAAACAGATGGGTAGTATGCTTTTTTGCCTGGCCAGAAATAAAAAAAGAATTTTTTAAGGGTACAGAAATAAAAACTAGTTAAGGGTGAAGTTCAATCTCAACTTGTCCTCAAAAGGAATACCTGGAAATAGTTGCAGAGGCAACTAGCCATCTACTGAGGTATAACTCTCCATTGAGACACAAGATAACAGATCTAGCCTAGTGAATTCTCCCAAATTAAATATACTACATTGATATTAAGAAGTAACAACAATGTAATATGGGCCTGAGGAGACAGCATAATAGTAATGCAAAGGACTCATGCCTAAGACTGAGGTTCCAGTTTCAATCCTCAGCCCACCATAAATCAGAGTTGAGCAGTGATGTCTCTATTCTTTCCTTTCCCCTTCTCTCTCTCTCATTAAAATAATAATTATTAATGATAAAGTATTGGTGTGCTTTATTTGTCATGTGCACAACTCTAGTTCTAGTTCTGCCATTACTAAAGGAGGCTTTACTATTGTGGTGTCTTCTCTGTCATGCTCCCTAGCTTCCTCAGGATTGTTTGGGTTTTCTAAGTTCTTTTGTAGTTCCAGACAAATTTTATGACAATTTCCTTCTTTATTTCTTTCTTTTTCTTTCTTTCTTTCTTTTTTTTTTTTTTTTGAGAATGCTGTTTTGATCACCACAATAAATATTACCATCTTCTAATTTCTTACCAACCTTAAGTTTACTAGTTTCATTTTTTTCTATGAGGATTCTTTTCACTTAATCCCTGAACTATCTATGTTGTTTGCAATTCTATTTCAGACCTTATTTTGGCATATTTTTCAAAAAAGACCTGTTTATTCTTTTCCTTTTCATCTTTTGAGTGTTCACTGCTTAATCTATTTTAAATTATTGTAGCCTGTCAGACCCATGTTTCCAATTCCACATTTAATAGCTATGTTTGGTACTCCACAAACACCTACAACTCAATTTAGTTTTAACTGAATTCATTATGTCCCGCTCACTATTCAATTTTACTTCTGCAAAAAGTGGAGCCTCTATCATCCCAGAAATGTGTCATTTTAACTGTTTCACTAACCTTCATGTCAAATTATTCACCAGATCTGTATTTTTCCCTAAATATTACTCAGAAATATTCATTGCTTTCAAATTTCTTCCCACTTTCTAATCCTGAGGATGTTGACAATTCTGGCCTAAGGAAAGTTCCCCTTCATGATTTTATCACTTCTATCCCCCAAGCCCCAGACCATTACAAGTGACCATTCAAACACAAAAATGTTTATCATTGCAGCTATTAAAAATGAAATAATCTCCTTTTCCAGATCTTGGACAGAGCTTGAAGGTATCATTTTTGAGTGAGATAAACCGAAAAGAAGGACAAATACTGAATATATGAATTCTCCATTCATTCATAGGTGGAAACTAAGAAGCAAGTAAAGTAAGGGAAAAAATAAGGTGAAACTTGAACTGCCTATAATGTATTGCACTAAAGCAAAGGGCTCTGGGGAAGGAGGAAATATGATGAAATGGAGGGAATCTAGAGTCCTGGTATATGATGGTGGGAAAAGATCTAAATTGGGGTGAAAGCACCTTGCAGGTGCCTATTATGGGGAGACAAAAGGCTGTACCTATCTGCCAACTGTTAAGCACTACCTTTCCCCCTAGTAAAGTGGAAAAATAATGTTTATCATGCGTTTACCCTTAAAAGCTTGGATGCTTTTATATTACTTTAGAATAAATTAATAATATGCACCAACACCATGTAAATCATTTACATATCTAAATATGGCTTTGGTTTCAAATGTTAATATACTTCTAGTTTCTTTTAGTATTGTACTGAAAGTAAAATAAACTTAGTTGTATTTCCAGAATATTCTAAAAAAGAAATACTACAGGCAGGGTACATAATGGCTCCAGAGTCCCAGGTTTAATTGTCCCACTAGGGCTGAAAAATGAATGAATGAATGAATGAAATATTTTAAAAAAGAAAAAATTGGGAGTCAGGCAGTAGCACAGTGCGTTAAGCGCACATGGTGCAAAGTGCAAGGACCGGAGTAAGGATCCAGGTTTGAGCTCGGGCTCCCCATCTGAAGAGGAGTCGCTTTACAGACGGTGAAGCAGGTCTACAGGTGTCTATCTTTCTCTCCCCCTGTCTGTCTTCCCCTCCTCTCTCCGTTTCTCTTTGTCCTATCTAAAAAAAAAAAATCAGTTTCAACTTATCTCTCATACACATCCATTTTTCTATCACACTAAGAAACGGGTGATGTCTCACATACATAAGCTTATGCCTAGTGTCAGTTTTATTGTAAGCATGTAGAAAGTAATTATTGTATTAAATAAAAATTGTTGCAAGATTATAAATTGTACCCACTAGAAATAAGTAGTCAATAGCAAACAAAATATAGTAGTGACTTAAATAATAAAATATGTGTCTTCTTAGTTTTCTTCTTTGAACATTAGATTTTTTGTAAGACCATGAATAATTATTTAATCAACATTTATTTAATAATAATAATAATAAATTTTTATCTAGAAATAAATAATAGAACATTGATAATAACGAGAGAGAGAGAGAACTAGACTATCACTGGCATATATTATGCTAGGAATCAAACTCAAAACTTCTGATTTTATTCCCAACACTCACCATTGTGTTACTATTGCCTGGGCAGTGAATAGCCTTTTAATACTTGTCATGAATTCAGTGACAAATATTAGACTTCAAAATTTCAATAACATATGTAACAAAAAGTGATTTACTGTAAGCAATAAATCACAATATATTAAATTCCATCAATTTTCATATTATTGGGCAAAAATGGTATCTTTAGGTATATAGCAATAATCAAATAACATGAATGAATATGGTATATAACATACATGAGAAAAAATTAAATGATAAAAGTTATTAAAATATTCAGAAATGGCTATTTTGATATTATAATACTCTTTTAATAACCATCATTTGTTAGCAGTACAAACATTTCCTGACAGACAGAAATGGTATAGGACAAACATGAGAACTATTTTGTTTTCATCTAAAAATTGTAAAAACAAGGTTATTATTTCATTTTGTATATAAGAAATGTAAGTCCAGGAATTACATGGAAGGCCCACTTAAAATCTGTTTGGCAATAAATTCCTTGCAAAATTGAAATTATGTAAGCCACCAAAAAGCATATTAAGCCATAATCTAAAGTTTCTTTCCAAGTCAATTCCACTACCTTTTCATGTGAGAATTCTATTATAATGGAGGAGAGAAAGGAAAGAAAGTATAAACAATGGAATAAAAAAAGAATTTTTTTCTTAAAGGACCATTTCATAGTTATGGTTTTCTTTATCTATTTAAGTACTAATCTATACTGAGAGATTTAAACACATACACTCACTTCATATTTAGCGTCTTCATTTTTTTTTTAACCGAAGAAATGTTTATCGATAGTAGAGTAATATTTCTGTTTTGTTGTACAGATATTTTTAAATTTAATTTGAGGAGACAAATTAAAAATTTGATAGTCGATATGTTTTGTTTTTTTTTGTTATCTATTATTATTATTTATTAGATAGAGATAGCCAGAAATAGAGAGAAACGGGAAGGTAGAGAGGGAGAGAATAGGACCAGATGGCGGCACATCTGGTTGAGCTCAGGTTACAATGCTTGAAGGCCTGGGTTGGAGGCCCAAGACTCATCAGCAGTGGGAAAGCTTTGCGAGTGGTGAAGCAGTGTTGCAGGTGTCTCTTTCTTGTCTCTTCATCTTTATCACTCCCTTAATATGTGTAGCACTGCTTCTCCACTTGCAAAATTTTCCCCCTCTGGGTGGGGACCAGAAGCTTGAATCCCGTGGGTCCTTGTGCATCGTAACATGTGTACACTTAACCAGGTGTGCCATTACCCGGCATCCTCGATATGTTTAAAATAGCACATTTTGGCTATTAAGTATAATATAATATTCCTATCTAGTTTTGGTTTTCCTTTCACTGTAGTATTTCAGCCCTGTAACCAGAAAGCTATGAAGATTATTAGTACTAAAAGCGTCATCAGGAAGTGACATATTTGCTTACAAACCCTTAGGGCACCTCCTGAATGCAATTAAAAAGCCAAGAGTTGAGAAAAAAAAGTTCATATACACAGGCTCCCTCCCATATGTTTACTTTGTGCAGGGAGGTATCTGCCAAATGGCTGGGGTTGCACTCTGGAGAGTCTGGGTCTGGGGCGGGAATGCAGGGGGTGGGGAGATGGGGGGCTGCTCCCTCCCTCTGCATTGTCCTCCATAACCCCGCACCCCCTCCTACCAGACCTCTTGCCCTGGGGTTCTCTACAATCTTTCTTCAGCAAGACCTAGAGCAAGGGTCTGGTGTCCTCGAGCTGAGGCATGAGCTGAGGCATGACCAACCGTTTTGCAGTTAGTTAACTGACATCACCACCAAGTGGCCGGCCACCCACGCAATGCTGTCTCTCTTATTAATCTTCTCAGGTTTGGGCCGGCTCACCTCTGCAACCCTTAGTAAGTGAAGGTTCCTATTGCATAGGAAGAAAGAACGCCTTTGCCAGTGACCTTGGGCTTGGCTGGTATCTCCCTCCTCACCCCACAACACTAGTTCAGACTGGGAAGTGCCTAAGGGGTTAGAACAGCCTAACTTTCTAGAGTCTGCTGATCCTGCTGGTTAGAGGGCTCACAGCAGGCCCCTGGCAGTTATTCATTACCTTTGCACTTAACAGCTTTTCTGCATTTTTAAAATTTTATTTATTTTTTTGAGTTGTGTGATAATTTTGAAATCACATATTAGAAAGCCTTTTATCAATGAATGACAGCTGGGAAGAGAGAAGAGAATATGACAGGGGACAGGGATGTGTGGGGGTCCAAAAGACCAACCCCCCAACCCTTCTTCTTTTACTCTGGGTTGGGATTAAATTCCCAGGTATCCTTAAGCTTTGCTTTATGTTTCTACTTTTAGGAGAAACCTCTTCCTGGTATCCTACAAAATTCTATTTGTTATTGTTTACTGCTGTTTTCAGTAGTGGTTGTGGTGGTGTGCATGTGTGTTTGGAAGTTCCAGGAGTGATGGTAAGAGGGGGCAGATGCAAGAATAAGGATGGTGCTCTATCCTGGGGAATGTTCATATATATTTTCTTTACTGCAGATTCTGAATCACCGCTTATACAAATTACAGTGCCACAGAAGATTGAGATATACAACAGTAATGGCAATGGATTGGAAACACAGGTTATTAAGACATTGTTTCACGGAAATTTTATTTTTCTTGCACTACACAATCCAAATCAATTCAAAGATATTCCTGTGTGAAAGTCAGTGTTGAAAGTACTGTTTTAGAGAAACATTTTGCTTCAACAAGGGCAAGTGTTTGAATTTTTTATTTCAAGTAACACATAAACTTTACAAATGTATTTTATTTATTTATTTTTAAAGATTTTATTTACTTTATTAATAAGAAAGATAAGAGGAAGGGAATCTGGCGGCAGCACAGTGGGTTAAGCACAGGTGGCACAAAGTGCAAGGATAAGCATAAGGATCCCAGTTTGAGGCCCCGGCTCCCCACCTCCAGGGGAATCCCTTCACAGGTGGTGAAGCAGGTCTGCAGGTGTCTATCTTTCTCTCCCACTCTCTGTCTCTCCTCCTCTCTCCATTTCTCTCTGTCCTATCCAACAATGACATCACTAACAACAATAACTACAACAATAAAACAACAAGGGCAACAAAAGGGAATAAATAAATAATAAAATATTTTTTAAAGAAATAAAGATAAGAGGAGAGAGAGAAGGAGCCAGGCATCATTCTGGTACATGTGCTGCCAGGGATTGAACTCAGGACCCCATGCTCTAGAGTCTAGCTCCTTAGCCACTGCACCACCTCTTGGACCACAACTTTACAAATGTATTTTAAAACACTGCCTTAGGAAAAATTATTCCAAACTGATATACTTCAAAATATATTTACAGTCTCCTAGACTTTTTTCTAGAAAACATGTAAATTTATTTGCAATATGTGATCTTATACTATTATCTGTATTTTAAATTTGACTTTAAAATGACAATAAATTGAATATCTTCATCCATATTTTTTTTTTCCTTTTTGTCTCCAGGGTTATCACTGGGGTTCAGTGCCTGCACTATGATGCCACTGCTCATGATGGCCTTTTTTTTTTTATAAAACAGATAGTAATTGAGAGGAAAGGGGAAGATAGAAAAGGAGAGAGAAAGATAGACACCTGCCCCCTCCCCCCTCTGCTGGTGGGGAGCTGGGGGCTTGAACTGGGATCCTTGAGCCTGTCCTTTCACTTCATACGATGTGCATTTAACCTGGTGTGCCACAGCTCAAACCCACCCTACCATATGTTTGCATGTAACTTCACATGTCTTTGTAAAAATGAAAGCAGTGTTATATTTATCAGATTAAAACATTGCAGCGAGGGAGTCGGGCGTTAGTGCCGCGGGTTAAACGCATGTGGCGCAAAGCACAAGGACCGGTGTAAGGATCCCGGTTCGAGCCCCCGACTCCCCACCTGCAGGGGAGTCGCTTTACAGGCAGTGAAGCAGGTCTGCAGGTGCCTATCTTTCTCTCCCCCTCTCTGTCTTCCCCTTCTCTCTCTATTTCTCTCTATCCTATCCAACAACGACTACAACAAGAATAACTACAACAATAAAACAATAAGGGCAACAAAAGGGAATAAATAAATTAATTTAAAAAAAACATTGTAGCATTTATACAGTAAACTCTTTATCAATAGATTCAATTTCTGTGGTCACTCATCCATAGTTCATTAACTATGATCCAAGTATATTACATATAGGAAGTGTTTTCAGAGGAGCAAAACAGATGCCATTAACATTACTTCTACTTTAATATATTATCCTACATGTTCTCTTAATTACTATCTACTGTTTTAAATTATTACCATGCCTAATTTATAAATTAAACTTTTGTTATTTATATGTTAAAAATAATGGCTTGATACTATCTGCAGTTACAGGAATTTATTGAATATTTTGGAAAATATGCCCTCATGGTAAGAAGCAACTATTCTAAGTTGTTAAGTGAATCATAGACAATACAGAGAATATTTAAAATAGTGTATATTCACCTCAATTTCCAAAGGCAGTAAATCTATTTACTTAATAAAGTTATTTATTCAGAGAAATTGAGATGGAAGGGAGACGTGGAGAGGGATAGACTCCTACAGCACTGCTTTACCACTCATGAAGCTTCTACTGCATGTGGAGATTGGTGACTTGAATCTGTAGTTCCTGCAGTTGGTACCATGTGTGCTCAATCAAATGTACCACCATCCAGCCCCTATTCAGCTATTTATAAGGCAAAACATCTCTGAGGGGTCGGATTGTTATTCAGGAGCTCAGATACATACAGAAGTCGAACAGTGAACCAGTGAACCGTAGAATGACAATATCAGGTGTTTTTTTTGTTTGTTTGTTTGAAAAAGAAACAGAAAGGCAAGGTAGTGTATAAAGTAGTGGGCTAAGTAAGGTAAAATAGATCAAGAAGTCACAAAGTGTTAGGGGTGAAAGTTCACTTTTATTGGTCCTCCAAAAAGGATATTCTCTCTTGCTGACTTTTTGAAATGTTGGCACTTTTTTCCCTACTGTGTAAAGCAATACCTTTGACATTGTTTCCCAGGCTGTATTTTTGAATGACTGTGCAGTGTTAATTGCTTATATCCCTTTTTTGCTGAGACCTTTCTCTGGAAGAGTTGCTAGTCAACCAGTGGAAATTATCACTGACAAATCAAGGGGGTTGAGTTTCCTCAGATGCTTGGATTCAATATCTCATTACTAGGAAGATGCATTTCTGGATATCATGTTTCATGTAAAAGGGATTGTAGTTTCTTTAAGACAAGAATCAGAGCAGAGCTAGGTGAACTGAGAGGTTTCTTTAAGGTCAAGCCTCTGTTGCAATTTCTTGATGTTTCATGTGCAGTTCCATAAACTGGTCATAATTTCAAAGTGCTGAGTGACCATTATGAGAATGGAATTTTTGTAACATTGAACTGTGCAGAGAAGCAGAAATTCCTGAAATAACAAGCAAACATTTTCGAATTGGAAAATATGTTTGAACCAGCAGTCACCATTCAAGGGCAGCTAGTTAACAGATCAGAGATCTATGTGTCATTAAGTGACACTGTGTTAAATCATATGTCTATCTCCAAATTGTCTCTAGCTCTGCATTTTCTTTGCCAAATATATTTATTCAAGTACACCAAGTGTTTTTTTCAACCTAACATGTAATCAAGAACAAATCTTTTGCATAGCACCTCTTGAAGAGGAGTTTCAAAGTTTTTTCTTAGGTGGCTTTAACCTTAGTAACAGATACAGCAATACCCTATAAATAAAGCTATATAGATATTGTTCACTGCAGTTGTCTATCCAAGGAAAGTAATATTCATTCAAATCTGCCAGTTTTGTAGCATTTGACTTTGTCAGGAAAACTTGACTTCATTTACAATGATTTTTTTTTAAATAAGCCAGAAATTGAGAAGAGGGAGGGACAGAGAGACATTGAGAGAGGGAGAGGGACAGAGAGACATCTGCAGCCCTGTTTTACTACTTGTGAAGCTCCCCTGCAGGCGGTGACTGGCGGCTTGAATCTGAGTCCTTGTGCATTGTAACATGTGCACTCAACAAGGTGCACCACCACCCAGCTCCACAATGAATTTTTTTTAAACAATCGTATGTATTTATAAGAGAGAGAGAGAAGGAGGAGGAGGAGGAGGAAGAGGAAGAGGAGGAGGAGGAGGAGGAGGAGGAGGAAGAGGAGGAGGGCATCACGGATACATACAATGTCAGGAATTAAACTTGGAAAGTCATGTTTGTAAATTCAGTGACATAGCCATTGTGCCACTTCCCAGGCTGCTGCAATCTTTTTTTGTGTGTGTGTGCTTTTTAGTGTGAGTTGCATTGAAGCATGTGACTCAATGTTTATACAACAAAATGAGTAGAAAATAATCCAACCATGCTAAATTAAAACAGAATAATTCATGTCTATTCCAGTTTACTTTCTGTAAATAAAACTTTACAGGCAATAAACAGCACTAGACTCTACTACCTACAATGGTAAATATATAATATTTTTCTTTCCACAATTGCCCTCATTACCATAAAAAATAATCAGAGTCTGATACATGTGCTGGCAAAGTAAGTCTAGTTTCAATAAACAGGACATGTTACTTGAATAAATATACAAACAACAATTGATCATACAGACTCTTTATGTCTCCTTTGATGCTTCTCATCAAGTTTTACTTGTTATACCTATCTCTTATGGGTGAATTCTCCTCTCAGACATGATATTACCATACTACCCTTGACAATATAATCAGTGTTCCACTTGTATGTTACAGAGAAGAGATTTGTATTGGGTTTATACAATTTGCTATCTTGTCATGAAATAAAAATACTAAATTTCCAAAATTTGGAGGGATTAGACACTGAGAAAAAATGCTTCATATTTGTTCACAAAGTTCTATTTCACCTGACTATTGACAGTATCTTGGGCAAAGCCAAAAAAAGCATCATTTCCCTAAAGAAATGAACAAAAGTTAACTCTCTTAAAGCACTGGGTCTAAAGTTTTCAACCATCAATTACAACTTGTAGTTTTAAAAAAATTTATGTAACTTTGTAAAAACTGTTTATTTTTTCTGATTTTCAGTTAATTTCCTTATTCTTTAAAATGTTGGTTCATTTTTCTATTTGTATTTAATACAGAACATATTTTCATGACATGCAAATAATTTTAAATATCACAATAATATGACTACTGTTAAACACAACTGCTTTTTTCCTATTCTGGATATGCATTTTTAGATACAAATCAAAATTCCTCCAAATATGTTAAAACAACTCTTCAGATAAAGGAATGTTTTAAAAAGGGATATTGTTGGGCAGGGATAATAGCATAATGTTTATGCAGACAGACTCTCATGCTTGAGGCTCCAAAGTCCCAGGGTCAGTCCCCTACACCACCATAAACCAGAGCTGAGCAGTGCTCTGCTATAAAAAAAATAATGACATTGTGATGCTCAATAGAAAAATAAACATCA